>NW_017257569.1:6240-10048 GCF_001594055.1 Mycetomoellerius zeteki | reverse complement strand
CCTCCGGACCCTTGGGGCCCTTTTTATACCGCCGAAAATTTGCCCAGGGTTGACGGTCTTTAATAGTATCTCGTCGGTGTTATGAAGGAGACGGTCGATCTCACTGATTTTAATGAAATTAGGCTCATTCGACGCGTTTTTGTACGAAATGAAGGAATCTGGCACAAAAAAGTGTCGCTCTGCCCCGCGAATCGAGATATTTAGCTTTAAAGTTGACGACTATGTAGGTTAGGAAATCTGTTATACCGACTACGGCTGTGTTCCAAAATTGACTGCCAGTACTGAAAATCTATAGTGCACGTAACGTAAACTGTAGCATTTTTTGTGCTGGCAGTAAATTTGAAACACAGCCAACATGTAGTGCTACGAGTATGCTTTTTTCATGCTCTCTGATATTAGGAATATTTCAAGCGGACTCTGTCTAGGTTGTAACTTCTACACAGTTAGGTCCCACGCGGATAGGATGTTATTTTTTTTTGTTCGGGGCGGCGTAGCCAAGCATTACTATCGACACACTCCACTGTCCACATGGGTTATGATTTATTTGGAATACAAGTATGTATGATAGAAACATTGCACGAGTAACTAATTCATTTTTTAATTTGATTTTAAATTTCGTGCACTCTGTTAGACCGAAATGTAACCAAGCGTATGCGCATGAGGTCAGATGCTGGATTCACACTGCATCCGATTTTCATCGTACGATGCTCTGCAACCAATCAGAAAACAGGATTCCGATGAATTTTGCTTCGTGTTATCGGAATCCTGTTTTCTGATTGGATGCAGAACGTCGTACGATGAAAATCGGATGCAGTGTGAATCCAGCAATACTCGTAGCACTATATGTAGTCTGTATGACAGATTTCCTAACCTACATAGTCGTCAACTTTAAAGCTAAATATCTCGGTTCGCGGGGCAGAGCGACACTTTTTTGTACCAGATTCTTTCATTTCGCATACAAAGATGCGTCGAATGAACCTAATTTCATTAAAATCGGTGAGGTCAGCCGTCTCCTCCATAAGTCCGGATCTATAATAGGTGTTTTAAGCCTTAAGCCGTAAGAAATTGACCAATTACAGTCGGATCCGAGGGGAATAATCGACTGTGATTCGCCCATTTCTTATGGCTTAAGGCTTAAAACTCTATTGTAGATTCGGGGTAATTACCAAACTAAGTACACAGAGATTTTAGTGCTAATTTAGTGCTCCAAAATAGACCAAAAGATTTTCAATTACGTTATTTTAATAGCGTTTTTCAGTAGCAGAGCTGGTGCGCACTCAGTGCACTTTAAAGCCGTTGTACACAAATCGACGTAAAGATGTATGTTTAATAAAAATATAGAAACGAATTAAACCGTGAAATCTTCAATAAATTTTATTGTGCTATTTAATAAAATATACGTTGGGTATTTTATTAATTTAGATATATCACTTTTACATACAGATTAAGTTAGTGTACAACAGCTTTAATGTGTACTGAGTGCGCATCAGATTTGCCAGTGAAAAACGCTATAAATATACCAACATATTTTAAATACTCCACTGTCGTATACGTTCCGAAAGAGGACGCGCCGCGCTCTAAAATTCTAAAGTGGGTATAAAGAGAGTGAAGCCAATTAACCGAAAGTCGCCGTTTCACGACAAATATTTATGACGTAATTCCTCATCCTAACCTTTTCTTTTTCTAACGTTGTCTTCCCCTAACTAATAGTTAATCGTAAAATGGTGGAACCAATCAGGAAGGAGAACCAGGATTGGCTTCACTCTCTTTATACCCACTCTATAAAATTCTAGAAGGTAGAGGCCAGTATTCATAGTAGATTCTTATTTTAAGACCGTCTTAAGTAATGTCTTAAGTCGCTAATGCGGCCCTCTGATTGGTTCATGACATCTTAAGATTGTACTTAAGACGGTCTTAAGCTGGTTCTACATTAGTCGCATCGCAACGTCGCAAGCGTTGCAGTCCAATCAACGTCAAGCTAGCTCGACTCTGATTGGACCATAACGCTCGCTGCGATGCGATCAATGTAGAATCAGCTTTAAATATAAGATCCGACTATGAATACCGGCCAGAATCTGGCCACACATCGTGAATGTTTTCATTGGTCAATCCCAAAACCCTCTTGCAATGACGTAACCAATCACACAGTACAGAAATCACGCGTATATATAGATTACAATATGCTTGAAAGTATGAAGGCTATGAACGCTTTGAAATATTTATAGCCTAACCCAGACAGTATACAATATTTATAAAATATTTACAAAATATTTTAATATGTATTTTTAATATTTTGTAAATATTTTTGTGGTCCTAGATTGCATAGATTATAAATATTTATTATAAATATTATGGAATATTTTTATCGTACATATTGTAGTAAATGCTATGAAAATACTTATCGCTTACATGTTTCGACTCATTTTTTGGCCTTCTTCAGAGACAATTGTATATAATATAAATAATGCAAGACCAAGGGATGTCTTATCAATGTGAATTTCCCCACAATATTCATGTTAATATTCTATCCATCTAATAATACAATTCCCATAAGGGAAAAAAACAGAAAAAAAGGGAAAAAGAAAAATAAAGATATAAAGGTATGTCGGATTGTGATGTCTGGGAATGGATTTAAAAATTAAGTAAAAATAATTATATAAAAGGATGCTTTAATAATAAAGTTTTATTTAACTACAGAGTGCATAGCCATTGTTTTACTACTATATTCTTTTTGTTTTAATTTGTCTTTTTTTACAAGAAATGCGCATTCTGTAAACAATAAAACGTTTTTTACTTTTCAAAGGTAAATTGTGACATAATTTCATAGAGCATGTTGTAGTTTTCATTTGGTCCATGTAAAATGTTATAAAATTATGCACATATTTAGTTTTACACAAGATAAATAGTGATGTATAATAATTTCCATCCTATAAAAATATATAAACGTTTCATTGTTGACATTAAACAGTGTATTTTTACGAAAATTCCGCAATCGAACCAGATTTGCGTATTGTTGCTTCGGATCGTAACATTTTGATCTAGCAGAATTTAAACATTCTAAGCATATTGTATTATTTTTACGTATACTTGTTATAATATAGCCTGCTTTGTTATATAAAAGACTTAATTCAACATTATCCAACTGAATTTTGTTTGATTTAGGATATGATTCAGGAAGGACTACATTCTTCTCTATTACTTTATCTTTTTTATAGATGTTTTTAAAAAATCACCAATTATGTCTCCATCATCTATATCGTAATTGGACGTATGTGGCATAAAGATATTTTGATATTGCTAGAAGCTTTAAATTCTGCTTAAACTGCAAAGCATTCGGAATTGGGTGGCTTGTTCTTACCGAAGAGAAAACATTTTCGAGACAGTCTTGCGTAAAGCGAGATGTTAAAACATAAGAATATTTTCGTTCATTTATGAGATATTTTGTCAATTCTATAATAGAAGTTGTAGCAAGCATAATACCTGTTTGAACAAGTTTAAATGTAGGTTTGTAACCAATTTTTATTTCTCTAAATAGTTCTACAACAGATTCCAGAAACGCAATACTGTCCTCGAATTTTTTTTTCCGTCATTTCATTACCTATTGTTTTACCTAATGCAACTTTTAATGTTCGAGCAGTTACCAAAGTAAACCATTTAGAGCAAATTTCAATAAATGTTGCTGTATTGTTCAATTCTTGCCTATTTTTTTTCTTCAGCGAAGAAATACAAAGCTGACATCTCGACTCAATATATTTCTCGCTTTATTTACTTTCATTCTATTAAGTGTGTGTGTGTGTGTGTGTGTGTG
>NW_017257569.1:3828-6105 GCF_001594055.1 Mycetomoellerius zeteki | reverse complement strand
TGTGTGTGTGTGTGTGTCGGTGTGTCGGTGTGTGTGTACTGCAAGTTATATCTTTTTTTGAAATCTTAGGTGTTAGTTTAAATTGCAGATTTTCTTGGATGTCAATTAAATCATTTAAATGTTGGCACTCAGCAATAGAATAGCATAAATTGTGTGTCCGAAGGAATTTTTGTGGCAACTCAATAATTTTGTTGTTTAGTAATGCAACTTTAAGATTTTTTAGTAAATGCGGAGCATCAGCAATAAAAAACAATTTTCGACCTTCATCAACAAGATGAGAAATACTATTCTTAATTTTTTAATATTTGCTACACCCAATCCCTTCAAATGCTTTCCACATGTTGCAATTTACGGAATCCATGTCGGAAATCACGCTATGAACATATAAACCAAAAGCTTCTGCTTTTTCTATAATTTGTAGTATAATGGGTTTTAAAATAGCACCATTTAAACTGTCAGGGGTATAATGATACGCAACAGGGATTTTCCAACGTGTAAAAAGACTTCCAAGCATGAAAACTAGACAATGTGTAGTGTTACGTTCGGACTCCACAGTTCTTTTCTTCGATTGGAATTTTCGTCATCACCATAAAGATTATTATCAGTAGATCATCTGTTTCTACCAAGGGAGTTACGATGGTGACGAGCCAATTAACACTCGCCTTTTGGACTAGTGATCCACTCGGGACGGAGTCGTCGAATTAAATATTCAAACCAAGTGTCGAATAGAAGAACTTTATCCCGAGGAACAGAAGAAGCAAATAGATTAAGGATTATAGACCGAAACGGCGGTTGTCCGTAATAAGTGACACACGTGGCTCTGAACTATCGAACATCCGGCAACTGGTCGATGACGAATGTTATTTTAGACACATATCCCCGTATCCCATTTCACAACCGATACCCTTAATCCTAATCCTACATTACCAGTAACATACACGAGGCCTGCACGCGGGTCTACTAACTCGCGAATATAAAAGGAGGCCCTTCGCGAGCAGTCAGGCAGAAAGAATTTAGGCTCGAGCGTTTGCGATCTTACCACTTTCGCCAGTCCGCTACTAATAAAGTTACAAGTAAGACACTCTGCCGGTCCGCGATTAGGTTTTAATTGTGATCCGCGACACGGTCGAGTCATTTCGGTGTCTTCAAGTCACGTGGGTCCACAGGACATCCAACCACCAGAAACCACTGAAGCTAACCTCTGACGGGCATCCTTCGAGACTAACAAAAACTGAGTAGCAGTAAGTTCAAGTTACCCATATATATATATATATTCGCCGCGAAATCTAACTCGAGCTATAACCATAGTGCTACGCTTAACCAATCACCCATACAAGGGTTGGCGTAAAAGCCGGACCTATCTTGAAGCGCGGAAACTCCTGGACCAGGCGTACCAGGAATATCGCGAAAACCTTCGAGATCAAAGTAACCCCATCAAGGACGCTCCCCCACCATCACCGGCTTCGCCGGCTCAACCCAGTCAACAAGGATTAGAGGCGATACCTCCTCTTTCTCCTTCACCTCCCCCTCGATCTCCGTCACCCATATTTTCGGACGCCCTAACCGAGCGAATCTTCCCTGACACCCCACCCCCAACTTCTGATTCCTCTATCCAATCCATCCCTCCTTCACCACGACCTCCATCACCATCCCTTTCGACCTCGAGTGTGGAATTCGTAGAAGAGTTCCCACCTCTACCTCCGCATTACCATTTCTTCATCCATCCCGAGGATTCATTCGAATCCTTAATCGCCAAATTCCCGCGTACAACACAACCTCTCCCACTCGATGCCTATATAATCGGTCCTGATTATTTTGATCCTAACGAGATAAGAAATGCCATAGCTGGACAGCCACCCCGTGCAGCAATCCCTGTAATCCTTCCCCGATCACCCGTTCCTTATCTCGTCCCTGTGAGATTCTTTCACAATCTTCCCCCCTTCCTTCGTTGTACTTCGTGAAATACGTTAATTCCTGTATCGCCTCTCCGTATATATACACACTCACACAACAAACTCATAAACCTAGTCATGATCTCTCAAATTTCCGAGAATATACATGTACACATATATACATATTTATTAATAAATATAATAGTTATTAATAAAGTGTCATTAGTAAAGCTATGAATAGTTTGTAAGATAAGTCGATCGTGTTCTATTAATATCCTTCGCAATATGAATGTTAAATTGTAATGAGATTCTGTTTAGCATTATTTTCCCTTCAATTTTATAAAGATAGACTTAAATTTTAATCATAAATTCAAATAATAATAAT
>NW_017257569.1:0-3629 GCF_001594055.1 Mycetomoellerius zeteki | reverse complement strand
CACTGCCCGTTGGAAACAGATGTTATAGCGTCCCTTCAGGACGTTGACCCATATTCCAGAACTATAAAAGGTGAATTCGACTCACTCTATTCTCTTCCCGCGGATGCATGCGAGACAAACCGTCTGCTCTAACGTCCTTCCTTGCTCCAACCTTATTACTCCTTCTTTCTCTAAACTTATCCACGCACATGATCGGAGTTCGGACGTAACAGTAGCTTCTTTCACTGTACCTATTAGTTTATAGTATTAGAGAAAGAAAAGAAAAAATAGAGTAAGAAAGAACTTTATAAAACAATAAAATGTAAAGATATACAATATGTAAAATTACACACACACACACACACACACACACACACACACACACACACACACACACACACACACACACACACACACACACACACACACACACACACACACACACACACACACACACACACGCACACGCACACGCACACGCACACACAACAAAAAGTAATTAAAAAAATTCATCTTGGGCAGTTTTTGCACTAGCGTTCTCTCAAATACAGTAAATCCTAATATATGTTTCGCTATACATTTCTAGTATTTTCCATTTACAATTCTAACTCAATCGATACTTTTCAACTCTACTCGAGAGAAGGGTCAGAGTGTGTTCAAATGTTATTTTGACCAATTGAACGATATTAAAATTATTTAAAAAATATATATACGTATACATTGGAAAATATACTACTAAGAAACTATGTCGAGAGTGTGTTAATTTGTGTTAATTTAAGTCTTTTAAAAGGAAAGCCTATATAAATTTGAAGTATTGGAAGTGTATATCGGAATACATTTTAACGTTAACATCATATCTTCAGCATAATGTCGCGACGCGACGCGCGATATTCAATAAGCATACTGTTTTTCCGGAATAGCAATATGTGTTCATTGAATATCGCGCGTCACGTATCGCGTCACGAATCGCGCCATAATGTTACCGTATATGAAAACGCTACTGCAAACACTCTTTATTTATGTGTAAATCAAAGACAGAGAATGGACTGCGCAATTCGCATGTCAAAATAGTGGATAAAAGTAAGGGAGAGGGACCGTGGAAAACGGTCATCACAATCTCTTTCCATTCAACGGTGTAATGGGAGAGAGAATGAGAGGGAGATTGGCCGTCTTCCACTGCCGCCTTCTCTCTCATTGTCGACCACATTTGATACACTACTTAGATACGGATCGCGCAGTCCATTTTCCATGTTTATCGGGCAGAATTGACAGTCCAAAAGAACATTTCGTAGATGGATCTGTTCTCCTGCAGCAATGCTCATTTCATCCATGACTAATACGCAATCTCTTTCACGGTTGTCAGTAAATTGCAAAACTTGTTGTAATATATCAAATATATCATTACACACACCGATTTCAAATTTAATATTCTCCAATTTTCTTCTAAGCGTACGCTCTGATGGCAAAGAAATATTTTGATTCAAAAGTTCTGTGTAACCAGTACTACCACAAGACATTTTTAATCGTAAAGTTTTTATAATAGCATTATTACTCCATCTTAAACTTTGTGGATTTTGTTCGTCCAGAGCTACAACCTGATCATCATTCAATATTTTGCGGATGTCGATATTTTTGCTTGTTTCTAATATATGTATTTTCTGTACTAATTTTTTGTTTTCATCCATAAGTTTCCTTGCGTTTCTCTTCAGTAGCGTTTTTGATTTGTCTAATTTAAAAATTATCGCATTTGCTTTCTTCAGTTTTATCTCCGTTTGTTTAGCTCTTATTTTTATCCGTTCTACTTCTTCTTTTGCCTGTTCAGACTGTAATAATGCATTTTGGAGTTTTGAATTTACCTCTTCAAGACTTGTAACAGTAACTATTGACAATGGCTTTCCTATTTTTATATTTTGGAAACTTGTCAATGAGACATTTGACGAATTTTCAAATATAGTAACTGATGATGCAGTATGTACTTCATCCTATCGTGTGATATACATCCTATCGTGTGTATATCAAATACATATATAAGAAAAGTAACAATAATTTAGTATAGAATTAACTAATAATATGAAATTTAACTTACATTAAAAGAATGAGAGATCATTTCATTTCAGGTACTGGAGATAAAGTTGTTATATGTACTTCATCCTATATTGCAATGACAAGTATACTAGAAATAATAACAATAAAATAAAAATAATAGCACAAAAAATTAACACAAAATTAAACTTACATTAGAAGAATTAGAGATCATTTTATTGTCGTGTACTTGAAATAAAGCTGTTACAATTTGATTTTTATTTTTTTGTGGAAAAATTAATTAATTTCTTTTTCCCATCTATTTGTGGTTTTTCCCACATTTCAGGCGAAAAATGTACCTGTTGCATATTAATAATAATATTAATACAACTTTTAAATATGTCCACTATAAATTAAACTTATAAAACTTACCTCGCATACAAACCAGTCTTTTGTAACATCTATATTATTATTTCTTTCTATATTTGCAAGCCAATGTTGTTTTCTTTCAATATTTCTTGGCAGGCGATGCATCGAATGTCCCGTTTTCCACGAGTTGGAAACTCGTTTCATTACACAACAGTAAGACATTTTATGTATTCTGTAAACAATGTGTATTGCATAATAAAATTCCTTTTATAATTAACATATTGTAAGAATGTTATTATTTGCTAGGTTGGAAAGCTACTTGGATTTTACACTTCTAACAAATGTGAAATTGACGAGTTGCAACACGATAATAATTTAACTTACCGTGTATAAGTTAATCGATTGTTTTCTTCTCTATTTTAACTCTATTATAACAAAATGTCATATATTATGATGGTTTTTGAGAGTTAAAACATTAAAAAAGATCTTTATGTATCTCATTTTCATGACAAAAATCTTATGCTAATTTACTCACTTTAATCACATTTTTACATATGTTCCTTTTATATTTTTGACAAAAACTGCTCCATCGTGATTCTACAACTCAAAAAAAAAACGTACACATTTCACTTCCCGGTTGGGGGCAAAAATCGACGATTTTTATCCATCCTCCTTAATAAATAATTGCAAAATACCTACAATTCACCAATTCCGATATTATCGTAGCGTGTCGATTCAATTATTTTATATACGCTGAAAATTTAAATACTGATAAAAATGCAAATGTCTTAATAACTGATTGCTTCCTATTGCAATAATAATACTTTTGTCTTTTCTTCTTATTGTTTGATAAATGTTCATATGTCTTTCAATGTACTAATTTGATTTTCAGATCCACGGGTAGCCGATTTACCGTTAATCGCTTCTTTCTATCAAGTACTATTTATAATATTCGCGTACTTGTACTTCGCTCAGCTATAGGCCTCGATTCATGAAGAACAGACCACCATATTTATTAAAGAAGTTTATGAAGTTGTATAATATCGTTCAAATTTTGGCAAATACGTGGTATTAATATACGACCATATTGACAGTGGTTTGTTTTCGACCAAATTAATGTGTCCTACTTTAGATTATTCCTACAATTATATTCCAATGAGGGTAATAATTTGTAAATTTTTTTGAGAATAATAGGTGTATGTACGGTGACCATACGTCTGTTAATATAACGGATAGTCCTTTATTTTAAGCAACTGTCC
>NW_017257568.1:13170-13855 GCF_001594055.1 Mycetomoellerius zeteki | reverse complement strand
AATTACATGCATTTTTTTCAGTGTACGAATATCTACTAAAAATTAAGAATTTCTAAGATCTTGTATCAATATAGTCTTTCTATGCTTTTTCGTAAAAACTTTTCTTCCGCCAGTGTAATCTGTTGTAGTTTACTGTATTTAAATAAATATGGAAATATACAAAATGTTATAGTAGTAGATCAAAATAATTTTACCGAATTCGTAGAAGATTCCTAAGTAGGTAAATATGCACTTTTTGCAACGTTTACCAATTGTAGCATTTTTAGTTAAATTTTTGTAGCATCTTTCGAATACTTTAGCAGTTATTTTTTGAAGTTTTCTGTAGTAGATTTATATTTTTTTGTAGAATTTTGTAGAACCCTCTTTGTCAGGAAAATACTTATATTGATCATATATTTACATCCAAAATAGCTATTAAAGTAATAATCGTATAATAATCGAGTAATATAATTATAGCATTAAATGCCAAATATTTTATCACTTTATCAAATTTTTGTGATCACCTCTCAACACAATCTCAACACAGATCCGCACCGAGCGCTTCAAATTCAATGGATCATTTTATGGAGAGTCTTTCCGATACAGATTCGGCAGAATATGTAGAACCAACTAATTCAGATGACGACTTATCCTTTAATGAAAGCTTTGACCTCCTTAGACAACATTAATTTACGCCATTATATAT
>NW_017257568.1:4249-13137 GCF_001594055.1 Mycetomoellerius zeteki | reverse complement strand
CTTGAATCTCTTTCAACCTCAATTAAACCTTATTAACCCGTTTTGATACTTGTGTACATTTAAATTCATCTTGGTTTATTTCGGTATGATTTTTCGTTTTCGAGATATAATAATATAGATCTTTTCCCATGTACATGAAGGAAATATTTTATTCCGTCTTAATTCTATATGTCTGGAAGTTCGTTTGTACACGAAAAAAAGACACAGCTGAAAACTTCATTGATTCAGCAAATCTACTATCTAGTCGTAGTACACAGACAGTCAATTTTCTATGTTAAAGTAGTAAAGTTGACAGCTGAATAACATTAGCGATTTGTTAAACCATCAAATCTTCTTAATTACAGATATTGAATTCGCGGAGTAAATTACAGGATTACTGTACCTCTCAATTAATTTTTTTTCCGTGTACTTACTGATTTATTGTACTATATGTACGTAATCGAATCATATTATAATAAATCAAAGAACAACGTGAAATTAACAAAATAAATTATGGCTATTTAATATTATTACCTCTTGAAAAAAATGTACCGAATTGAAACAGAATGGGTTTTTAAGTTGAAAAAGGTCAAAATAGTCGTTTTTGTAATTTTACATTAATAAACAAATTTTAAATATAACAATTCATTAAAAAAAATTAAATCGCAAAAAAATAAATACATTGAAACAATTTCGTTCGTATTGATTAGTAAATACCATGAATTAGGTAACTATTAATTTAGTTATTACGCGAGTTGAAATTTTAGTCCTACCTTGAATATCTTTCAACCTCAATTAAACCTTATAAACCTGTTTTGATACTTGTGCAATCAAAAAGGACCTCTTTTAATATTACTTAATCTGCAGCTTCTATTTAGAAAACTGCTTATGAACCTAAAAATAGGAAATCTTGCGATAACTGCCATATACAGGTTCAACGTAGGAGCTCAATTCATTCGATTAGAACATATTATAAATCTCTGGAGTCTACATACGTCATCTTTAGAGTCTATATATGTATATATAAAACTAAGGATCATAGTAGAAGCAAAATTTCGACTTGGGATAATTGCAATTTGCAATTATCTCGAGTCGAAATTTTGCTCCAACTTTAAACCTTAGTTTTAATGACATATGTAGGCTGTAGAAACTTTATAATAGAGGGTTTAATCTAATGAGAATTGGGCTCCTACATTGAGCCTCTAAATGGCAGTTACTTATTGTACTATACTTATACGTAATCGAATCATATTATAATAAATCAAAGAACAACGTGAAATATACAAAATAAATTATGGCTATTTAATATTATTACCTCTTGATAAAAATGTACCGAATTGAAACAGAATGGGTTTTTAAATTGAAAAACGTCAAAATAGTCGTTTTTGTAATTTTACATTAATGTAAATATAACAATTCATTAAAAAAAATTAAATCGCAAAAAAATAAATACATTGAAACAATTTCGTTCGTATTGATTAGTAAATACCATGAATTAGGTAACTATTAATTTAGTTATTACGCGAGTTGAAATTTTAGTCCTACCTTGAATATCTTTCAACCACAATTAAACCTTATAAACCTGTTTTGATACTTGTGCAATCAAATAGGACCTCTTTTAATATTACTTAATCTGCAGCTTCTATTTAGAAAACTGCTTATGAACCTAAAAATAGGAAATCTTGCGATAACTGCCATATACAGGTTCAACGTAGGAGCTCAATTCATTCGATTAGAACATATTATAAATCTCTGGAGTCTACATACGTCATCTTTAGAGTCTATGTATGTCATAAAACTAAGGATCATAGGAGGAGCAAAATTTCGACTTGGGATAATTGCAATCTGCAATTATCTCGAGTCGAAATTTTGCTCCAACTTTAAACCTTAGTTTTAATGACATATGTAGGCTGTAGAAACTTTATAATAGAGGGTTTAATCTAATGAGAATTGGGCTCCTACATTGAGCCTCTAAATGGCAGTTACCGGAAAATTTCGTACTTTTAGGTTTAAAAGAGGTCATCGGCAAAACCTCTTAAATCCCTCCATAGATCCTTTTCAAATCCATATTTCTGGATCCTTTAATTAAAAAATTTTCTAAATAATTTAAATACTCTTAATTGATGTCGTCTTATTCATCATCTTATTCATCGCCTTATATATCGAAATTTTGATCATAGTAATAAATAACACAATAAATGAAGTCCAAATTTATTTATTTTTGTAAACTGATTAAGAAAAATAGAAAACTGTTCACATTTTTATTGTACAATAACACAGAAAATATAATAGCATCATTGAACGTTATTACGCATGAACAATAATGAATACAATTAAATCTTGAATCAAATTAAATTATGACGTACAATAAATATTAGCGTCTAAAATAAACATTCAACAGAAGAATCTAAAAGTTATATTCTCAACCCTCGATGTATTCCACATTACCTGCATGTCGTCATATAACAAACAAACCCTTTTCGTAGCAATAAACAAGTTTGAAATAACAATTAACATGCATAATATTGTTCATGCAACATTATTAAAAGCATCTATGTGATATAAGCATTATATGTGACATAAGCATTAAAAAAACTTACCTTCAGTTTGAGAGAACATTTTTAAAAAAAAGCTACCGGATCTCTTCTGACGTAACGAAAATGAATAAATGTTAATTGTAACAAAACATTTGGTCGGACTGAGTTTATTGTTTGTTTTGACAGGTTTGCTAGCAGTTGCAACAACTTTTAGCGATTGCCGCCAAATTGCAATGCTTTGTTTAAAAAATAAGTCACTATTTCATAATGGTAGCCTATTCCGTAATCCCTGCTTTTACCCTAACACGGTTATATAAATTACGATTATATATAGATCCACTGCAGAGAGTACATTATTTTAGTATTAATATTATGTGTATTATAAAAAATAAATAAATTGTATCACAATTAATGCCGTAAGACGACATCACATAAGAGTCAGCTAGTTTAACTTGGGACGAATAATAAATCAAAATGTAAAAAGACATTTAAAGGTTCATGTTTTTTAATTTCATTTTATTTTATTTTAAAGTTGATTCCATTATAAAACAGAATTATGTGAAAAATAAAATGTAACTTTAAAATGCAACAATAAAATGTATCTTTTTAGATAGAATTATTGCATATATAAAGTATAATGTATTTTTTATTCAAGGAGATAATTTTATATATGATAATAATACCTTTTTACAAAAAACGTCATATGTCAAACAATACACTACTAATTCCGTAATCAATATTGTTACCGTATATATGAATATTAATAATCAAATGTATGTAGCGATTCTGGTCAATCTACAAGGGCTTGAATAAAATTAAAAACTAATATGAATTAACGATTGTATTTTATTTCTTTTCTTACAATGTCACAAATTAATAAATAATTAAATTGATATAAATAATATATAGGTATATAAGGTATATGTTGCGTGTGTGTGTATATTGTGTGTTCGTGTGTGCGCGCGGGTGTGTGTATGGAGTTTTGTAATTGTAAAGTGCAAAATGAGTATTATAAATATGAAATAAAATTTAACTAAAATAATATCAAAATTTTTGAAAAAATTTTCCGAATACGAAGCAAAAATAAAATTTTATCTAATTCAATATAGTATTTGACGAGTTTAAATACGAGTTGTAGATTAAGTAGCATCAAAAGAGACATACAGCTTCTAACAGAGGTCGAAAAGCAGAAGAAAATCGAATCATTCGATTTGAGATTCGAACCTATCATAAGCCTGCAGAGTCTAAATACGTTAAATATTCCTAAAACGAAGGATCAAAGTAAGAGCAAAATTTCGACTCGGGAGAATTTTGCAGTGCTAAATAGGAGCTGTTGATTAAATAATATCAAAAGTGGTCTATCTGAATATTTTAAGTATCAAAATAGGTCTAAAAGGTCTAATTGAGGTTAAACATAGGAGTAAAATTTCGACTCGGATAAGATAATTTACGGAGATATAAGTGGAAAACGGAACAAAGTTTGATATAGTTATTGAGAAAGGTAACTGTAACTTCGTTATAAATAATAAGTTACTTCATGCAGGATGACCAGACTTCAGAATTTTTTCCCGAATTGTACTCTTTTTTAAGGTGTCCGAGGACATCCGGCCGGGTTTTCAGCGTGTCCGGAGTGTACCTTTTGTGGTATTTATTTTGCAAGAGGATTTGCAAATATATACGTACTAAACTATATAATTATGATACTGTCATTATATTATAAAAATATTCTATCGTTAATGTTATAAATGTAATATTATAATATGATAAAAATTACCGTAAATGTGGGTGATTTGGCACAAGTGCAGGTGACTTATGAAAAGTGTAGGTGACTTGAACATGTATATTTGTTAAATCCAATCATGGAATCCATCCATAAGTCTCTAAAGGATGTTTAAAATTTAAACTTAACTTAACTTCCTTAGAGACTTATGGATAGATTCCATGATTGAATTTAACAAAAATAGATGCTGTCCCAAGTCACCTACCCTTGTATCCCAAGTAATCCACATTCACGGTACCTTAAATTCCAAGGAACAAACAATTCTTCGATTACAGTTATTAATGTGACATTCTCTTTCGTCGACTTACAATCGAGTGATACATCTAAAAATTTTCCACTAACAATTAACGAGTTGTGGTAGGAGAGATGTAATTAAGTGAGAAATAATAGAATCAGAAAAGATATGTATCGTTAAGTTTTCCATATCATTTTGTCTATTCAAATCCAATGACTGTTTTTTTTTATATATATATCATTTTTTATACGTTTTCTTTTTCAATACGAAGATTCATTGTATAAATAATATGTACATTCTTCCACTCAAATTTATGCTTTTCCTATGTACTGAAATCACTGAGGGAAAACCACTTTTTTTATTTATATCTTTAATACGTTCATTTACTCTCGTTCCTAATTTTCTTTATCCTACATACATAGCTTCACAATTTAGACAATAAATTTTATAAACTACTTTACATTTTGATATTCTTTTTAATCCATCTTTAGCAGTTATAATAAATTTATTCAATTTGTAAGGAATAATAAAAGCGCTGTACGTAAATTAATTCTACTTTTAGTAATGGAAAATTTATTAGTAATCTTATTAACATACATAGCATAGTGAAAATTTATATGATAAATCATTATTATTTACATTGTACTTCTTATTATTAATATGACACATAATATTATTAATAATCGTGTTAAAAATAAAATTTAAGGAGTAGTACTTTAGTAACAATATACTTGTATTTTGTTTGATATTTTTTAAATGAAAACAAAGGTGCACAATTGTTATTAACTTTTATCCACCATTCCAAAAATAACACCTTTTTAATGAATTATTAGATGATGTGAATTAAAATTTAAACGTCTACCAAATGACAAGCATCTTTATACAAATTAAAAATATAATTTTATAAACATCTTTAATTAATTTAACATTTACAAAACTTAATTGATTACCTTTTTCTGTTTCTACTGTAAATTATGGCGTTTATGTAACGAGTTAAAAACATTTCATATATCATCTATATTTTTCTTAGGAACTGAGAGTAAAATTTAAAGAACGTTACGACATACTCGTAGTTTCAACTACATTATTAATGGGAATAGGCACGTACCAGTCTAAAATTGTGCTATGAAACCAGAAACAACAAAAGGATTTCTATTCATTTTTTTGTTAATATTATAATAATATATAATTAAAGTGGTACAAATAGGTCCGTTAAGTCTTGTAATAAGACAGATTCAAACTACACAAACATCAATATTTATGTACGTGTCAGTCAAAGTATCATATGTACCCCCCTCTGAAAGTGATATTTAATAAACATTATCCGCAAACGCATACGTAAAGATTACACGAAATTGACAGGAAGTAACGAAGCAACATGCGATCATTGCAGCCGAAAATTAATTATACATAATTGGAGAAGAGATAATTTACATAAGCACTTAGTAGAGGCACATCCAGACAAGTTAACAGAAGAAGAGAAGAAAGACGTGAAATTCCATTGGACTTGGGACTATTTTACCTTAAAAGGCGATACAAAGGCAACATACAAAATATGTAAAGCAACAATTAATTGCTCAAGGTTATCTAATTTAAAAGGGCACTTAAAAGGAATTCACAGGTAAATATTCTCCATGTATACAAAAAATTATTGAACGCACTGAAGAGTATAAAATTAATTGTAATAAAACTATCAATATTAACTAAAGAAGATGTACGCAATCTGCGGTACATTTATCAAAAAATATCCCAACATGCATGTCAGCAAATACGATGTAGAGACAAATCATATTATTTGAACTATACATATATCCTGTAACTTTATTGAGTATAAAATACATCACCGAATTCAAATTTACTATCACCACGTATGGAAAGAGCGAATAATATTCGAACATTTTAATTTTTATTTAATCCAAAAAGGATTTGATTGATAAAATATTTGAATCTACTTGATTGCTACATTATTGATCACTTTTAAATATTCGTATAAAATTATTAACACTGATACTTTGTTCATAGAGTCAAGTAGTGTATGTACACAATTGAAAAGAACAACTCTACTGCATTTTTTATCGCTTTTTAAATATTCCTTATATAAATACAGGATGTTTGATCCGAGTTCAAATACCGTAATAAATAACGAAAGCAATTCATATAGCGATGCAAAAAGCGATCTAACACTAAAGAAAGCAAAACATCAAGAAGCTTCATCTACCTCATCTAACAATTTGTACGAATGTAAAGAAGGAGCACTTAATGAGTAACTATTATCGCTTATGATTAACTACAATACATATAAATAGATTTATGAATTAAGCATCAAACTGTCCATACAAATATAATCTGTCTACTACGTGAAACATTCATTTATTTTTTCATCAGTCATTTCTATGAGGTGTATAGCCAATCAGAAATTATTTTTTCAGAGAAACAGCTGACAATGTAATGCCAGTTCGTCGCTGGATACGTGGACATTACTCAAAACCAATAAGAAATAATGAAGCAACATGCAATCATTGTAATGACAAATTTAATTTATCTAATAAGCCCATAGTTAAATTACATAAGCATTTGGTGAAGGCACATCCAGACAAATTAACAGAAGAAGAGAAAAGAGAAGTTAAATTTCATTGGACTTGGGACTATTTTACTTTAAAAGGCAATACCGAGGCAATATGCGTAATATGCAAAGTAACAATTAGTTACACTCGGACAACTTGTTTAAAAAGACACTTAAACCGATTTCACAAGTAAGTATACTCCATGTATACAAAAAATTAATAAACGCACTGAACAGTATAAAATTAATTGCAATAAAACAATATTAACTAAACAAGATGTAACACAGTCTACGGCACATTAATCCAAAAATATACCAAAATGCGTTTCAGCAACGATTTAAGACATATATATTCATATTATTTGTACTTATACGTATATTCTATAGTTTTATAGAGTATAAAATGCATCCCCGAATTCAAACTTACTATCATAACATATAAAAAGAACTAGTAATATTCGAGCACTTTAATTTTTTGTAAGAATAATTAGATTGATAAAACATTTGAATGTATTTGATTGCTACGTGTACTTGATCCCTTTTAAATATTCGTATAATAAGATTCTTAAAACTAATGTGTTGTCCACGTAGTTGGAATAACGCATATAAATGAAAATAATACCCATACTGCTTTTCTAATCATTCCTTATATAAATATAGGATGTCTGGTCCAAATTTAGATAATGTAATAAATAAAGAAAGCAATTCATACAGCGATGCAAATAGCGATTTAACTCTAAGCAAAGCAAAACATCAAGAAGCTTCATCTAATTCATCTGACAATTTGCAAGGACGTACAGAAGAAGCACTTAATGAGTAACTATAACTGCTTATCATTAACTACAATACATATAAATAGATTTATGAATTAAGCATCAAACTGTCTATACAAATATAATCTGTCTACTACGTGAAACATTCATTTATTATTTCATCAGTCACTTCTGTAATGTGTATAGCCAATCAGAAATTATTTTTTCAGAGAAACAGCAGACAAACTAATCCCAGCCCGTCGGTGGATACGTGGACATTACTCAAAATTAAAAAAAAATAATAAAGCAACATGCAATCATTGTAATGACAAATTTAATGTATCTGTTAATCGCTTAGATAATTTACATAAGCATTTGGTGAAGGCACATCCAGACAAATTAACAGAAGAAGAGAAGAAAGTAGTTAAATTTCATTGGATTTGGGACTATTTTACCTTAAAAGACGATACAAAGGCAACATGCGTAATATGTGAAGTAACAATTGATTGCTTAAGAGTAATTAATTTAAAAAGACACATAAGCCGAGTTCACGAGTAAGTATATTTCATTTATACAAAAAATTAATGAACACACAAAATAGTATAAAATTAATTGTAATAAAACAATATTAACTAAAGAAGATATAACACTGTTTACGGTACATTAATCCAAAAATATACCAACATGCGTTTCAGCAAATACGATATAAAGAAAAACATCCATTCGAATTATTTGTACACATATATTCTGTAGTTTTATTGAGTACAAAATGCATCCTCTAATTCAAATTTACTACCTTCACGTATAAAAGGAAGTAATATTCGAACATTTTAATTTTTCCCAGGAATAATTAGATTGATAAAATATTTGAATCTATTTCATTGCTACGAGTACTTGATCGCTTTTAAATATTCGTGTAATAAGATTCTTAAAACTGATATATTGTTCACGTAGTTGGAGTAGTGTACATAATTGAAAATAATACATATACTGCTTTTTTAATCATTCTGTATATAAATATAGGATATTTGGTCCAAGTTCA
>NW_017257568.1:495-1650 GCF_001594055.1 Mycetomoellerius zeteki | reverse complement strand
GACTAAGTTCGTTACATGAGGTTTTGCAAAAATTGAAAAGCGCTGTATCTCCGAACCCTTTGAGGTACAAACGAAAGTAAGAGAGGTACAAACATAAAATAAGAGAGTATAAATTCAGTTGTGTTAAGTTTTGCACTGGTTTTATTTTTTCAATGGACCTGCCAGCGCGCGCGCTTAAATGTTAAACTAGCAGCGGCACTGTTTTCTTGGAAATGACACGTGATATACAATTGTTTTAGGTGGTACAAAATAGTACAAATTCAATCCTATTGATTTCTGATATCATTTTTATTTTTTCCTTTTTTTTTAATTGGTCTTTCCAGCTTAATGTTAAGCTAGCAGCGCCATGATTTTCTTCGAAATGGCACATAGTACAAAATTATTATTGATGGTTTTGTACAATTTAGTACAAAATGGGTACTAAAAATTCAGATAGGTCCGATTTGATTCTGCTGATTTGGTCCAGCCAACTTTATAGAGCTTCTATAATGTGTATAGCCAATCAGAAATTACTTTTTCAGCGAAGAAGCAGACCATCTAATCCCGGTTCGTCGCTGGATACATGGACATTTCTCAAAATTAACAAGAAATAATGAAGCAACATGCAATCATTGTAATGACAAATTTAATGTATCTGTTAATCGCTTAGGTAATTTACATAAGCATTTGGTGAAGGCACATCCAGACAAATTAACAGAAGAAGAGGAGAAAGAAGATAAATTTCATTGGACTTGGGACTATTTTATCTTAAAAGACGATACAGAGGCAACATGCGTAATATGCGAAGTAATAATTAGTTACAGTCGGACAAATTATTTAAAAAGACACTTAAAACGAATTCACAAGTAAGTATACTCCATGTATACAAAAAATTAATAATCGCACTGAACAGTATAAAATTAATTGTAATAAAACAATATTCACTAAAGAAGATGTAACACTGTCTACGGTACATTAATCCAAAAATATATCAAAATGTTTTCAGCAACGATTTAAGACATATATATTCGTATTATTTGTACTTATACGTATATTCTATAGTTTTATGGAGTATAAAATGCGTCTCCGAATTCAAACTTACTATCATAAAATATAAAAAGAACTAGTAATATTCGAGCATTTTAATTTTTCCTAAGAATAATTAGATTGACAAAA
>NW_017257568.1:0-396 GCF_001594055.1 Mycetomoellerius zeteki | reverse complement strand
GCACATAAATGAAAATAATACCCATACTGCTTTTCTAATCATTCCTTATATAAATATAGGATGTCTGGTCCAAATTTAGATAATGTAATAAATAAAGAAAGCAATTCATACAGCGATGCAAATAGCGATTTAACTCTAAGCAAAGCAAAACATCAAGAAGCTTCATCTAATTCATCTGACAATTTGCAAGGACGTACAGAAGAAGCACTTAATGAGTAACTATAACTGCTTATCATTAACTACAATACATATAAATAGATTTATGAATTAATCATTAAACTGTCTATACAAATATAATTTAATCTACTACGTGAAACATTCATTTATTGTTTCATCAGTCACTTCTGTTATGTGAATAGCCAATCAAAAATTATTTTTTCAGAGAAACAGCTGACA
>NW_017257567.1:69843-74684 GCF_001594055.1 Mycetomoellerius zeteki | reverse complement strand
GAGACACTACCGTGTCTCCAGATAAGAATGCCCACTCACCTCAAATTTTGATAAAAAGGCACTGAATCGATGCGTTTTCGAGTAAAAATAAAGATTTGACAAGAAAAAAGTATCGCTCTGCTCCGCAAACCTAGATATTAATCCTTAAAGTTGACGACTATTCGGGTTAGGAAATGTGTCACAGTAGTGGTTCACTGCGTTAAAAACACAAATTAACTGCTTTTAAAATACAAATTCACTACTTTAGCAGAGAATTTATGTTTTTAAAGCACAGTGAACCACTGTTATGACAGATTTTCTAACCCGAATAGTCGTCAACTTTAAGGATTAATATCTCGGTTTGCAGAGCAGAGACACTTTTTTCTTGTGAAATCTTTATTTTTACGCGAAAACGCGTTGATTCAGTGTATTTTTATCAAAATTTGGGCTCTTCTTAACATTTACCTTTGTCACTAATTGTATTATAACCTATCAATCAAGTGAAACCAAGATGGCGGATGAGAATACCTACATATCTAGTGCCCTACTGCAGATCAGGGGCTCTATTCTTGAAAACAAGAAGACTAGAACTAAGGAGGATCAACTCGTGTGGTGGGGATGAGTCAAAAAACGTCCGCAGTTATTCATACAATGTGCAGCGGCACTGCGCATTGTGTGAAAGTTCGATATAAGAGCGACAAAGTGACGATTATAGAACGACAGAGCGACGACTATATACAGCGACAGAGAGGACTAATGAATCGCAAGAGTGGGGGAAGTTATCCGTCGCCACTTTTTGCCTCACCCCCACTACCGCTATTGGCACGAGTTGATCCTCCTTAGTTCTAGTCTTCTTGCTTGAAAAATATCGCATACGAAAAACTAGGGAAATACTATAGTATGCGTCACACTATGGCATTTCCCTAGTTTTTTGTGTGCGATAAGCGGGGAGCACAGACTCTTGCATAACGCATAACACGTAATGCATAAGAAAATGTACCAATCAAAGCTCTCCGTTTCTTTCCTTTCCATGAAATAAAGAATTCTGATTGATTAAATTTCTTATGCATTACATGTTATGCGTTATGCAAAAGTCTGTGCTCCCCGCTATACTTTTCAAGAATAGGGGCCCGCAATGTTCGTCGCATGCGACACGCAATATCCAATGAGCGTATAGCTTTAGAATGACAATCGATAAAGCTGTATGCTCATTTAATATCGCGTGTCGCGCGCAACCAACATCTGCAGCCGGCAGAAGACGGCCAATCTCCTTTTCATTCTCTCTCCTATTACACCTTGTAGACTGCGGTCCACTTGACGCTACAAATGCTTCAAAGCATTCTTTGATTAGTCAATTCTTTATTTTAATTGGTCGCTCAAACGCTTTGAAGCGTTTGTAGCGTCAAGTGGACTGCAGCCTAAATGAAAAGAGATAGAGATGGCCGTCTTCCACGGTCACTCTCTCTTACTTTTATCGACCATTTTGACACATGGATCGCGCGGTCCATTCTCCATAATTTTTCACTTTTCACTTTTCATCCGAAAAAAAAGTTTCATGATTGACCCTCAGATCAAAGAAATGCGCTACTTTTATTAATATAGAGCTTTACCTCTATCCCTATTGTCTTTCTTTTCTCCGTCGAGCCGCGATTTTCTATAGTTTAATAAAGGGAAGGCTCGCTCCAGTATGTTATAGAGCTCACTGGATATTCTGGCCCAAATATCGCATTTTTGTATTCAACTTATACTTTTACACAACCACAATAAATACTTATTTATTCCATTGTAAACAGCACCGCTCTTTTTTTTATTTGTATCTCATCTCCTGTATGAACCTCTTTTGCGTTCTGACCAATCAGAAACCGACAATCTATTTCCGTGCAAGTCAGGTAGTTAGACATAAACGTTGTTTCTTCTTCTCGTATAAATTATCGTATGTTTTACTTATATATAATATCTTATATTATTTTCTGATAAACGAATAACAAATTATTTTATTACGTATATGTATATTTCAATTGTTTGTATAACAGTACATTTATTTAGACTGCCTAAAACGAAGTTTAGACTTCGAAAATGAATTCCGTATGAAATTACTCTATCACATCACGTTTATGAGAAAATTGAACCTAAATGTGCCGAAAATGACATTTATACTTTTGAGATGAAGAATCTCAAAAACGTGATATGAGTATGAGATAGTAATTTCATATACGATTCATTTTCAGCGACAAAAAATTTATAAAAGTTGCCTATTGTACTGACTGTTTTATGCAAGAAGAAACAGTTACAATGAAAAAAAAAGAACTTAAATCCGTAGATAAATATGTATAACTCTTTGAGGAGCGCTTATGCAATTTGAATAATCACCTATATTTTTTTACAATGGGATATTAAAAAAATAATACAATGTTATGTGCGTTTTGTTCATAGAATAGTGCTATTATTTTCATTTAAATCAAATTTTTGTTAATTGTTTAAACAAATTATATGTGATAATTTTGATTTCAGATTCATAATTAGCGACCTCATAAATCATGCAGATGATTATTTAAATTGCATAATCGATTTTTCCTCAAAGGATCACATTTATCTCTATAGAGATTTTAGTTCTTTTCTTTTCATTGCATCTATTACTTCTTGCACAAAGCAGTCAATTCAATAGGTGACTTTTATAGATTTTTTAGTAGCTAAAAACAAATCTGTAAATGAAATTGCTTTATCACGTCACGTTTTTGAGACACTTCAGCTCAAAAGTATTTAAAAATGCCATTTCCAATCCTTTTCGATTCAATCTTCTTGAAAATATGACGTAACAAAGTAATTTCATTTACAGATTAATTTTCAGTGACAAAAATCTATAAGAATTATTTTATCCTATTCGTAATCTAGAAAAAAATTTTAATTTATGAATAATGTAATTAATACACACACAACACACACGCACACGCACACGCACACGCACACACACACACACACACACACACAAGGTGTTAGTTAAATATGTTGCCATATTCAACAGAGCGATTCTTTGGTTTATTTCAAATAAAAAAGTCCATATAAACATGTGTCCTAAACGACTTAATTTCCGAAATACAGGTGAATGTTCGCAAATGTTTGACGAAACGGTAAATTGCGTTGGAGATATCTTCCTGCATAAATATGCCTTGCTTCACGTGAGTTATTATTTGCACAACCGTAAACAAAGTGATAAAGTCAAAATCAAAGTCACAAAATCAAAAATAGACTTCAGTTCTTTTGTTGCAACATCTAAGGTCACACTGATAAGATCAGTAAATAGATCTTTTTAGACTCTACAACTATTGTCTGAACACTTTTACGATTGGACCTTATCCTGTGAAGATAAAAGGGTGATACGGGTTGTCTGAAACACCTGGTATATGTGTATATTAATTACATTAGTATTCAAAATATATCATTCAAAATATATTTGACAATCCTATACATTTTCTTGTCGATTATAAAATATTATATTTTATTTCGTTAAGAATGAGTTGTCTTTGCATTTTAGCCTTATAGCTCGCATCAGATATGGAAGTCTTTCGTATTCTGGTAATTTCATCCAAGAATTAGAATTTATCGCAATTGCATTTGTTTTTATTAATGCTTCAACGGATTTTATTTTTAACGACCATGTACTTTTTAGTCTTTGAGAATTCACAGCATATGCAGCTTCAGGTAAATTGAAGATAAGTATCCTAAAATGCATACACACTGATAACAAGCAATACAAAAAATCAATTGTAGTGTATTAAGTAAGTCATATGTGTTCTTACATCTGACTTTCGCTTGGAGTTTGTATATCTTCAATGTATGTTATGTTAGTTGCATTAGGTGTAACTGTATTAATTGCAATAGGATATCCTCCTTTCCTCATTACAACAACGTGATCTACAATGATAAAATTTTAGATAAACTTCAAATTGCTAATCGCAGTTTAAAAAATTGTGACAAAATTAATGAGACATGAAAAATTTTATTAAAAATAATGTATCCCAAAGATTTTTAGCATACTAAAACTAAATAATTTTGAGATATACTAATCTTAAAATGCCAAAAAGACCTATTTTGGACATTTTTAAATTAGAATATCTCGTAAACTTGATGTGGAGAAATATTGGCTGCGGATTCGAATTCAGCATGAAAAAATCTATGAAAATCAGTAAATCACCTATGATTATAAGTGAGTCAACACAAAAAGTAAAAAAAAATAGAAATATTGCAAGTGTACCTACCGTCCTTAGTCGAAGTCCGATGCTACTACAATCATCCCCTTGAATTCCCCCACCAAGTCAGCTAGTGCATAGTTGATCTTTAAAACTGACAGCCTTGCCACAGCTAGATATATTTAATGATGCAAATATATTTAATGATCTTCATTTCTCTCGTAAGAGAGAAAAGCCGAGCAAAATCACAAAAAAATATTTATATGTATATACAGGGTGTCCTACAATTCGTGACCGAAATTTTAATAATATATTCTTGACATAAAAATAAGGCAAAAATAGTAATATCAAAGTGTCGAGGCTAAATTTTTTTTTTAATTAATAGCGGTTAAAGTTAACTAATCATAGAGCTGACATTTCGCGCGCTCAGGGACGGTACATCACACAAGCAGATGTTCGTACGCCTATGTTCACCCCATGTAAGATTAAAGTAACGTATTCAATAATGTTGAAATACTTTAGTAATCATGTTTAAACATAGAAAATAATTACATACATAACATAAAAATATATTACAGTATATTAAAAATAATAAATATGTATAATGAATTAATTTAAAAATTATTATAGCCTCGACATTTTGATATTAGGATTTTTGTCTTATTTTTAAGTCAG
>NW_017257567.1:35426-69820 GCF_001594055.1 Mycetomoellerius zeteki | reverse complement strand
GTGTGTGTGTGTGTGTGTGTGTGTGCGTGCGTGCGTGCGTGCGTGCCATATATATGCATAAAACGAAAAGTACAAAAAAGATTTAAGAACAAAAAAAATAAAAATAAAAACTTCGAAAATTAAAAACAAATTAAAAATAATAAAAAAATAAAAAGAACATGGAATTCATAACCATTACATTCATGTTCGTAACTCTGTTCGACTAAGGATGGTAACATACTTGCAATATATTTAATATTTTTTATTATATTATGTCGACCCATTTATAATCATAGATGATTTTCATAGATTTTTTCATACTGAATTTGAATTCGCAGCCCATTTCTCCATCACATCAGATTTACAAAATATCCTAATCTAAAAACGCTAATCTAAAAAAATCTTGAAATAGACCCTTTTGACACTTTAAGGAATATCTCGGAACCTAACGTGATGGAGCAATTTCGGCTACGAATTTAGTTTTTAGCAAGTCAAAAATTTTCGGGATTACATACTACTATTTCTTGGTCAAAATTCATATCGGCGTATAAATTAATAATTATTAAATTATATTAGCATTTTGAATGGATGTTTATCAATTTATGGAAAATTAACATATTATTTAAAGATTAAATATTTTTAAATTGCATACATACAAAAGATATTTTTCCTTCCATAACAATATAGTATATTAAATATACAGAGAATAACTTTATTCTTATTAATAACTTACCAATGTAATGTCCAAGTTTTGTCCTCAAACTGTTATGAATATACTGAGGACCACCTAATGCTAATTCTAATGCCATTTTTAAGGAAGATGTGGGAAGTATGGGATGCAATGTTCTTTGTATGCTTACAGCATGTTCAAGTATATCTTGCGATGGCCACGGTCCATTATACATAGGATACAGCGTCTTAATACTCTGATACAAAAGTAATAACTCTCTCATATGAATATTCTTCATTGGTTCATTAGTTTTTATAATTTGAGTAAAGACTTTGCTGATTAAACATGGGCTATAACAATCTAATGCAATCAAATATAGAGCAAATTTAATCATAGATCTGCCATCAAATTTGTTCACTTTATTCGCCAATATCGCATCTCGTATAATATCCCAAAATACTGGCTTGTAATCAGCATTAATTAATCCTTCTAAGAAAACAAATACTCTCAAATATGATGCGTCTTTTAATAAATTTGGCTGCTCGAAACATTTTGCTGCTAAATATTCTAGAAAGGGTATATGAGCGTAATTTAGCTCATTCAAATTTTTCAGCAAATAGATACTATTGTCAAAAGGAATTTCTGCAGATAATGCTGAATTGACAAAAGCATCCACCAGTGCTTCATTGTAAAACTTGCATCCATATTCTTTGCTGCAATAATAATATAATGTTAATATTTTATTTTCACAATGCCAAATATTAATATGAGAATCTTATAAAGATGACATACTTCCTTGCAGTGACCAGTATTAATTTATATAGTGCACTTATTATCTCTTGAATACTTAATTGCTTTGCATCACTTATTAAAGTCTTCTGAATGTTAAATAGCAATTCAAAAGCCATTGGAGATGGATAAGAGGCAACACATAAGCTACAAAATATAGACCAAGCTGTTTGTACATCCAGGTCTTTTTCAAATTTTTGTAATGACTTCAGTATTGTATTTTGTATTTTTGGATTATTAATACTACTTTCACATATAAATCTTAGTGATTGTGTCAACATAAAAATGTTATCTGGATCTAATTTTGTAGGTAACTGTGCTTCAAAAACGACAGGCAGCGCTATCAATAAAGCATCTCTCAATGGTGTACTATCCATTTTCTTCAGTATCACAATTATGTTGATCGTATCCTGAAGCGATATCTCATTTACGTTTGCACGAATCATTTGCAATAATGACTGAGTTAAAACACAGTTGGCTGAAATCTTAAAATATATCAACATTCTCAAACTAATAATAATTTCGTTGATTTTCATAAGTCTAATATTTTTATTTAACACTTCGCACAGGCGCATAAAGCCTATATGCTGTTTAATATTTTGCAAATCTTTTACATCCTCTTCCAGGTTTTTAGGAGCTTTAAATAATGCAAATATTGCATCAACAGCATTGTGTACAGTCATATTTGTATAATTTCTTGCTACCTTCTCCAATATTTCCATATACTTATATGGCTTGAAATCAATGGATACATAATTTTTTTCTATTGGTGATATACAATCCTCCAGCTGTGTACGATCTAAAAAACATACGTTCTGTTGAAATATTATGTTTATATTACAAATGTATGTAAAATATTAGATTACCTGTCAAACTGGTATTATAAACTCTTGATACTTTTTGTATCGTTTGTAATGGTACTATATAATTCGACAGGACTGTCCAATTGCGTGCTATTGGATATAATCGCAGAAGTCCTTTTAAAGTCCCGTTCATTTTGCTGATAAATAAAGCTGTTATTGCATTGTGACAGTAATTATTTAAAAAATTAAAAAATATTAATTTTTTAATATGGCACATTTAGAGTATGATCTATTTCGTAAAGGAGCCTCTAGAAGATATATGATCAATGTTTGCCAATGTTGGTTAATGCAATGATAACCAATGCTAGGTCAATGTTGACCATATATAAATATGCAGTACGACACATATGCATAGTTTGCTATATGAATAAGGCTATGCATTTAAAGAATGTGATAACGTTGGAAAAGATGGATAGTATAAAGATTTGGGTACTTATCATGGAAAAAGTTAGAATAGATTCCGATCAGAATTATTCAATTGTTCCCTAGATTTCTATTGTGTTTTCTAGAGAAAACAGAATAATTCCGATTGGAATTCATTCCGACATGTTCCATGATAGGTACCTTGAAGAAGTAATTGCAGGAACTGTCGCAGTTATTTCTTATGTATAAGTTTTATGTAATAAAAAGAGAAAAAAGCAAAAAAAAAATGGTAAACGACATCTTTAAATTGAAGCAGATAAAGATTTTATTATATACATAATATACTTTTATAATTTCTTATCTATTTTTAATCTCTATTTATTCTTAATTATTTCAATTTTTAGTCGTTTAGAATTTTGTTCTGTATCGTTTTCCTTTATATTTATATCTCATTATTTGAATAACTTAAATAAATGAACTTTTATCTTAAAAGAAGTAGCTGCACAAGTAGCTTATTTGAAGGAGAAACCTCATAAATGTTATCAAACTTTTACCTCATTTATCAAATATAAAAACTATATTTTTTTCAAATTTAAGGCCAATTGTTCCATCTTTTGATAAAGTTTATCTGTTAATCTAGCAATCCGCGCACAGGGTTGGCAAACGTTACTTTTCAGTTACTTTGTCGTTACTTTTTATAGTAAACAATTTGATGACGATGTTGCAATTTTTTATGACGATAACGCTAACTAACTAAACACTAAGGTTGTACTAAAGTTAGAAAAGTCACTTTGAAAAGTAACTTGTCACTATTATGCGTTACACCGAAAAAATTATAAGTATAACGAGTAACGCGTTACAAATTAGGAGTTATTTTTTTCAGTAACGAATGACTTTTTCAATCCATTATAAGTAACGATTGACTTTTCTAACTCTGATGTTAGCATTACCATCATAAAAAATTCACAATGTCATTATCAAATTGTTATTATAACAAGGTAACGATCAACAAAGTAGTAAGGCGTTACAAGTAACGCGTTACTTGCCAACCTTGGTGATTGGATAATCTTACTAGTTACCCTTAATGATACAAATTTAATAATGAATAGGTGAAAAAAAATATATTCCGGAAAATTTGAAAATTTCTACAGAATGTCTGGATTTGATTTTGAAAATCTATTACATAAAATTGCCCTGATGGAAATTTTCTCTGGGAATTGTAATAAATGACGAAATAATACTGCAATTGTAACTGAAATTATAATCTTACAATACAACTTCGTGTGTTAAAGCATTCGTACTAATTATGAATGAATTATGAATAACCGGTGTATAATCATTAATTGAAGGTAAAAGGTTAGAAGCACTTAAATGTCGTTTGAGTACTTACGCAGTCGCTAGTCTCTATTTTGTACTGTGAAAAATTTTGAACGATACTAGTGGCGTTACAGACACAATGCAGAATTGTTAACTAGATAACTTGTTATTTTTAAATTATACATAAACATACTTCAAGTATAATAACTACGTTTATGGTGCATGTTGTATGTACATACGTAGAGTCCTAGATTTATCAGGGGTGCGTTCCAAAATTCACTCCGAGTAACTCTAAAGAACCCGGAGTAGTGGGGGAAAGAGTAAGTCAGAGTACGTTACTCGAGTTGACAAATTTGAAACGTGAAAGGGTAAGGTAATATTATATATACATAATAAAGTATGAGTATCCATGCTGCTAAATTGTTATTACTGGTATTATACAGAAAGCCCTGATTACTTGTTCGTTAACAGTAGATATATATGCTTCACAATTATCATTTTTTGCAATGTTTCTTGAATGTAAGAACATAATATTGCAATCGTATCTGCAATTATACAATATCTTATCTTGAAACATTTCTGTTTTAATTTACAAACAAGCAATCACAAATGACTTTAAAATTACTTCATTTCAAACAGTTGGAATACTCCATAGAATAAACCATATGAAATTCTTCTACGTATCATACAGAATTATTTATCTGAATAATGCAATAATATTTTTTTAAATTTCAGGAATAATTTTATCGAGAATCTTTACCATCGAGTAAAGTTTTACTCCGTTAACAGCAGTGCAAATTAAGAGGTTATGGTGATACGCAAAAGCGATTATAATGACAATTAATCAACTGACTTATTAATACATAAATATTCCCTCCAAAGAATTGATACGATTCATTTAAATATAATTTTATATTACTTTATCTTATCTTATTTGACAGTTCAAAGGCAGTTTTATAGCATGTCAGCCATGTTTAGTACCCTCTATAAAATTACTAAAATTGACTAGTGTCCCTAGAAGGTAGAGTTTGGTCGCACACCGTGATTATTTTCATTGGTCAATCTCAAAACTCCCTCACAATGGCGTAACCAATCACACAGTACAGAAATCGCGCTTATATATGTATATAGATTACAATCTGCTTAAAATATGAAGGCTATGAACGCTTCGAAATATTTGTAGCCTAATCCAGACAGTACACAATATTTATAAAATCTTTTTTTCAATATTTCTTGGCAGACAATGCATTGAATGACCCGTTTTCCATGAGTTGAAACGCTTCAATACGCAACAGTAAGGCATTTTATGTATTCTGTAAATAATGTATATTGGATAATAAAATTCCTTTTATGATTAATATATTGTGATGTTATTATTTGCTAAGTTAGGAAGCTACTTACGGATTTTACACTTCTACAACAAATGTGAAATTGACGAGTCGCAACACGATAATAATTTAACTTACCATGTGTTCGACTGTCCTTGTGTTCTTTATTAATGTCCATTAAAAAGGTATACGTATGTCCGCGATATGTATTTAGAGAAAGACGTGATCTTCACCACTTATCACACATGATCCCCACCTTACTGATGCCATTTTGAGGGATATGTGGCTAGACTCTACCTTCTAGGGACACTAATATTAGGGTCTTATTTGTAAAAATTGAAATGTGTAAAAAAATTATAATTAATTACTTTATACGCTTTTTATTAACTTAAAAGTAATTTAAAGTGATATTAATAATAGGATTTTTTATTAAAAACGATTAAAAGTGCTTAAAAAATGAGTGGGGAGTGAACGCAATATGATTGGCCGTGACGTCACGATTCAGCAGAGCCCGGTAAGTTTAAACGTTGTAAATACATACTTCATGTAAATGACACATACATAAGATATATAAACAAAACAAATGTGATATTTAACGGATCATGCGAATTACTAAGGGTGCGTTCCGTTTCTTGCATGATGCGCATAATGCATCTTTTATCCTTGTTATTCACCGAATGTTAAACAAGGATAAATGATGCATTATGCACATCATGCAAGAAACGGAACGCACCCTAAGTAATCAGTTACAACATGGCGAGAAATATTACAGGTTTTGTTAAAGCTCAATCGGATAATTTACCAAAATTAAACGTTTTAATGGTTGCTGACTTTTTTAGTGAAAATGAATTTTTTAACGTGGCAGAGACAAGAGGTGTTAAAGCTAAAAGGTGTTTACACACTTTACATACATTCAATATATATAAAAGTTTAATATAGTTCCACAATCAATATCTGTATTTTACAGGGCTGAAGATAAAGATTATGGTGATGCAGCTGTGGGATACGTTGAAGTAAAACGTGAAGGTAATTTCTGCCAAGTCCGAGGGAAAATATGTCCTGAACATAGAGTAAATAATAAACCTTACTCTGTATCGATGCTTGTTAACGAAGAGATAGACAAGGTCGAATATGTTCGATGCGAAGACTGTGCAGCTGTAAGTATTACTGACGATCTGTAAGTATTACATTATTTATTATATTCACATATAATGTAATTCGATAATATTAATTTTTATTTGAATGATACCAATATTAATAACATTAATGTTGCTTGCATCTGATGTTTCTCGATGAGGCTGGCAAGCAAATTTTGTCGGCATAACTCCATTCTTTAAGCGAATGAGTACGTTTGGAATGAACCTGACTTGCATGTAATTTTCAACATCCTCCTCTAACTGCAAACATAAAATCAATTTATTTTGAATTATTTAGGATTAATTTATTATATTTTAGGTATATGACTTACATTGAAATGGTGTTCACAACAAAACAAACTACTAGTCAGCGATATAGTTGAAGCATCAGTTCGGCCTGAGATTTCGAACCATTTTCTTCGAATCTCTCCTTTTGGCACTGACAGGAAAATTGTTGATGGAGAACAGATATTGTTTTGAGTGCATGAAGGCACAAAACACCACTTGTAATTTCTTTTTTTCTCTGCCATTACTCGTTTCTGCAAATTTTCTGCCATTTCACATCGGTTTATGTAAATTTTAAATCAACTGTCAACAACAGCTGTCACCGACCTAACCTAACTTATTTTAATAAAATAGTGAATATTTAGTCATAAAAAAATTATATTTATAGATTTAAATTATCTGCATTGTTCATAAGATCCATTTATCAATATTAGCAATACTCATTTACGGCCAAAAAATTATTAAAAATTATTAAAAAACAGAGGAGCGAAAAGAAAGTGTGATTGGCTTATAGCGTGTGACGTCACGATTCAGCAGGATATGGCGCGAATAAATGAGCGTTCAAAACATACGTGATTTTTAACTTATTAAAAAAAATTATTGATTGATTTTTAGTAACTTTTGTTATTGTAACTTTTGTTTTTACGGGTAGAAGCATTGTTTTAGATAAAAAGAAAATATTCGAGGAAGACCCTTTTCCGATTGGGGTGCACTGGCTGCACTCAGTAGGTCTGTTCGCGTTGCATGAAATCCCCAAATATTTTTGCACTTAAAATGAGATAGATATATATTTGGCCTTGAAAAGAGAGAAAGCGAAGATGCCGAGTGTCAAAAGTGCAAGCAACGCGAACAGACCCAGTATCAAGAGCGTGTTCGATTGGCAGTGCCAATTCGCACTTGGCTAGTGTCACGTGTTGATATGACCACACGACACTCGCGTAGTGTGCACTCAGTGCACTAAGTGGCACGAGATATTTTGACGGTGCCAGTTCAGTGCACTGGATACATATATATATATATATATAGGATATCAGTGCATCACAGTATAAAAGGATATACAGTAGGACAAGCAAATCTGTAATTTGTAGCATGCAAATGTACAATTATTGATAAGTATGTACATATATGATATTCTTGATATCTTATATATTATTTAATTACATATGGTAAAAAATCATTACTGATGAACATGAGATGTCGAGGTTATTTTTCTGCGTTCTTCCTGCAGTCTAGTCAAGTCCTTACAATCTTACAACATGGCACTTCAGCTTTAGCACTGAAAATCTTGGCGTGTTCTTTTGAACTTGCACTATTCAGTGCAACCTATGGAACTCATCTAGTATTGGTGTGAACTGAGTGCGCACTGGTGCGCACTAACTTTTTCCCAATCGAAAACTATAAAATTGACTTTGCGCGACCTCTAATTCGGTTGAGTGTGTTGAAATAGCGAATAACGTTACCCATCTATGGTTTGGTTATCATTTTTCCATTCAATGACGTAGAGTTGCCATATTTTTTCTGCGGATGCCTACTAGTTAGGGGGGTCAATCGAATTGTTGGTGTTCGGAGATGGCTGTACAAGATGGTTTGTGATAACCAAATGGTGCGCGTAATGAACGATTGAAGAAGAGATCGAAAACAGGGCGCGTCATTTCGACAGGTACACAGTATCGATGTAACGGTTGCTTGGAAGATTATCCCGGTGAGAGATAAGCCCTTCGCTCGAAACAGCTTGTGCGATAAACGAAAACTTTACGTCACGAGTTTATTCGCGAATGGCACTGTGGTTGTGGTGTGCCATTGACGAGGTTATAAACCTGAAATTTAGGACGATACGCGACAAGGAATCTTATGTCCGTAAACGTTTGACGACAGCGTTGTATCGCGCCGTGCATTTCGTTCATTTCACATTTCACGTCATTCCTTTATTACGATTTTCTTACAGTCCACATTCCATTCGCGAATGCAGTGTCCATCTCGATGCACTATTTTTACCCTCGTACTTTTTTATTCGGATGCGTTTCTCTTGTTGCGCGTTTTCGCCGAATATTTCATCTATCTTTGTAACAGTTACGTAATTTTCAATTTTGTGAATGATCCAGATACGTATAATCGAGAATGAAATTAATGAAACTGGAGTTTCGCGCATTTAAGCGTACCGATAATTTTATTTGTTAAACGACAAAGGTAAAGAGGATGAAAGGAAAGATTCATTTTGTTTCATATTTTTTTAATGTGTCGACTGATTGATTTCTTTGAAACTTTACCATTTCTTCCAGAAGCTCAATATTATTGAACTAGGATTATTAATGTTTTCAAGTTATTTGGATGATGGGAACATCTTTACGAAGGAAAGAGTTTACACTTTTAAATTTATTTTTATCTATTTGCTCCTAGCTATTTTCATTTTCCATTTTTTTCTACATGTGTATCTTTGTTTTCTTTTCAATACCTTTAATTATCTTTTTATCTTATTCCTTTTTGCTTCGTAATTTTTGATTTATGACAAAAATGCAGCTGTATAAAGATGAGAAATAGATTTGTTTTCAGTGGATTTATTTCGGGAAAATGTTAAAACCTTGTTATAATTAAAATATGTTATATATATGTCTGAAATTTGTATACAAGAGATCATTACGTTATACAACTGCAAATGTGAGAACCTTTAGAGAAATTATTTGTATTACAGGAATTTTAGCGAAATATAACAATGTCGTATAAGGAAGTAAAGACGAGTAACAATAGTGGAAATGTCATCTGTAGATTGTGGTAAAAAACAGCGTTATCTACAAGGCGACATGTCAGATTCGTCGCGATATCTTTATGGCCATCTTCCTCCCGACATTATGTCGAAAGGACTTTCCAACAATGGTAATATGATGCAACATACATATATATATATATCTCACGATACAATTTTACAAAAGATTGTAATTAGTATAAATTAGCTAATAAAAAACATATATATATATATACACGTTAAAGGCATATATCTATATGAGCATACACAAGTATAGCTATACTTGTCCATACAAATATATCCATATTGCAATGTAAGAAGCATTTTGCAATATGGATATATTTGTATGGACAAGTATGGATATACTTGTGTATGCTCATATAGATATGCGCCTTTAACATCTATATGTATATATATGTTTTTTTATTAGCTAATTTATATTATATTTATATATAAATGTTCTTTTTAGGCATAGGAGGAAAATTATGTCAACTTGAAGGCCTATTTATCGGTGATTCTGCTCCAAGTGGACGAGCCGGTCATACCGTTTCGATTGAGACACTTATTGATGTTTTGCTTGTGCTATACGACGAATGCTGCAATTCTTCGTTACGCCGTGAAAAGACTGTTTCCGATTTTATTGAGTTTGGTAAGGGATTGTTCCTTTTAAATCTCGGCGAGATGATAATTTTGTCTTGGTTCTTAAACCTCATCTGTATTTGGCTGTTGTATACACATAGGTATATACATATATCGATCACATTATTGGTTCTTTGCAGTGAAACCAATAACTTCATGCATCAAAAGCTTGCAATTGACACGAGAGGACTTTGAAATCGTCAAAGTCATTGGTAGAGGTGCTTTTGGGGAAGTATGCGTTGTAAGAATGCGCGGCTCGGACAAGGTATTTGCTATGAAAATTTTGAACAAATGGGAAATGTTAAAACGTGCCGAAACAGCGTGCTTTAGAGAAGAAAGGGACGTATTAGTGTATGGTGATCGCAGATGGATCACGAATCTGCATTATGCCTTTCAAGATGACAATAACTTGGTAATATCGCTTTACGTTGCACACTCTGGTAAAAAGTATTGACTAGCCTTCGTATCACTAATTGTGATGACTGATTGTATTGCTTTGTATTTTGTATCATGTTGCTACAGTATCTGGTCATGGATTACTATTGCGGAGGAGATTTGTTAACGTTACTGAGCAAATTCGAGGATCGCCTACCCGAGGATATGGCTCGATTTTACATAGCAGAAATGGTGCTAGCTATAGGTTCTATACATGACTTACGCTATGTACATCGTGACATAAAACCCGATAATGTTTTATTGGATGCGAATGGTCATATCAGATTAGCTGACTTCGGTTCTTGTTTACGACTGTTCGAGGATGGTACGGTGCAAAGTAATGTCGCTGTTGGTACACCGGACTACATTTCACCAGAGATATTGAGGGTAATACATTATTCTGCAGAATGGAGATATGTTACTTTGACCTTTCTTGCTCGTCGTTCGCATATGCGTAATGTTATATACTTTATCATATTTGCATTATCTTTTATATTTCACATTGTTAGGCAATGGAGGATGGTCAAGGACAATATGGTCCTGAATGCGATTGGTGGTCTCTTGGAGTGTGTATGTATGAAATGCTTTATGGCGAAACACCTTTTTATGCAGAATCTCTAGTCGAGACTTATGGAAAAATTATGAATCACAAGGTAAAACTTTAAAATTCCTATAGATTTTTTTTTTCATTAAAACAACATTTATTCATTGCTAATAATTGGAATTAACATTTTCTTTTCGTAGAATTGTTTTGATTTTCCTATGGACACTATGTATGATGTTTCTGAAGAAGCCAAAGATCTGATGCGGAAATTGATTTGCAGCTCTGAATTTAGACTAGGCCAAAATGGAATTGATGACTTTAAGGTAGTTTTCACTGTAATAATCATGACTGCATATTTTAAGATTTTATCCTATATGTTATTTTTGTTAAAAATGCAGAAACATCCATGGTTCGATGGAGTCGATTGGGATACGCTGAGAGATAGCACTGCGCCGTACATTCCTGAAGTTTCATCACCTAGTGACACGTCCAACTTTGACGTTGATGATACTGATGTTCGCACTTCCGATGCTGTTCCACCAGCCGCGAATTCTGCCTTTTCTGCGCTTCATTTACCATTTGTTGGTTTTAGTTTTACGCAAGGAAGGTATGTAACGTGTCTTTTCTTTCTGTTCTAATATTTATGCTATATAACCATACGCGGCGTGATGCTCACGAATATTCATGTTCCATTATTTCCTTGATTTTTATGTTACAAGAAGACGTAAAAGTCATATGATTCGAGTAACAATTAATATCGATAGAGATAAATAAAGCAGATATAATACTGCGAGAAATACCGCTTATTTGTATCTGAAATCTCTGTCGTTTTGTAAAAATTCTCGCAATATTATAGCCATCTCTTACAAAAAGAAATATTAGCTTTTTCATATATTTTGCGTCGCTTATATTACACTGATCTTGCTAGCCAGTCTGATCGAGAATTGATAGCGGATATATTTTGCTTGATGCAAATATCAATGTGAAACCAATCTTGGAAGCAGATAAAAGTTTATTGCTTTTTACGTAGCGATAATATCGTCGGCATTCGAAACGCCATTCACAAGGCACCATTCGTATCGTACTTTTGCTTATTGAGCAAAACTGATCGCCGTATTTACGACAAACCGTAGGACTGAATGGATGAATCGAGTCGGTTGTTGCGAATAGCGTTACTGTACGCCGAATTTGTCAATTTTTATCAGTAATATGCTTTATCTGCTTTATCTTCAGTTTTTAACATTACAGTTGCATATCGGATCTGGGTTGTATTTCTGCTCTATCTCAGACAGACAAACGTATACAGATACTCGAAGAAGAAAATACACGATTGGTACAAACTATTGATGATATGAAAAATCATTCGAGTATAAGTCATTCTTCGCCTGGTATCTCGCCAGATTCTAATAATGCGACCAGAAAACTACAAGATGAAATAAACACGCTCACAAAACGCAATTGTGGTAAAATTATAAATTTAAATTTCTGTAATTCGTGTATGTATGTGTTTGTGTTACAACATTGACGTAACATCTGCTTATTCTAGAATTGGAGTCACAGTTGAAATCTATGGATATTCCACGCGAATTACGAACTTTAGATAATGGTGACATGACGAAATTCCGGGAACTTGAGAAACTAGTTCGATGTCTACGCTCGGAGAAAGAAGAAGCCATCAAGGACAAGTTGGACGCGCAGGAGAAATTAAAGCTTCAAGACAAGGAGTTGAAGGATGCGCTCACGCAACGTAAACTCGCAATGACGGAATATACGGAAGTATCGGATAAATTATCCGAACTGCGGCAACAGAAGCAAAAATTATCGAGACAGGTTCGTGACAAAGAGGAAGAGTTAGAAGTTGCGATGCAGAAGGTCGATACTTTACGCCATGATATTCGGAAAGCTGAGAAACTGCGTAGAGAGTTAGAGAATAGAATCGATGAAGCGATGGCGGAGACGAGCAAAGAAAGGAAATTAAGGGAACGCAGCGAGGAATATTGCAAACAGATGCAAGAAGAGATGGAGAAGATCAGACAACGTTCTCTTGGAAATGATGCTAGTGCGAATCACGCTTTGGCCACTCAAGAAATTAATAGGTTAAAGGCGGAAGTTGAAAAGCTTGAGGTTCAATATAACGAAAACTTGACTCAACAACAAAGTAGATTTAACCTTGAAATTCGAAGTTTGCAAGAACAATTGCATGAAGCCGAAACTAGAAGAGAACTGTTGGAAAGAGAGGTGCAACTCACCAAGGAGAAATTGGATGCTGCAAGATTGGAAAATATCACCGATAGCGAAGAAACTATAAATGAGTTAAATAGACGTCATGACAGAGAAAGGATTATATTAGTTGAAGAAAATAAGAAGCTTGTGTTAGAACTCGGTGCCCTCACCGATAGCGTTAGTAGATTACAGGGTGAAAGAAGACAGTTGGAGGACGAATACGAAGAATTGAGGAACAAGAAAGAAGCTATAGCGCAGTGGGAAGCTCAAATTACCGAAATTATTCAGTGGGTATCGGATGAAAAAGATGCTCGTGGATATTTGCAGGTACATTAGCTCTTTGTTTCATCTTTGAATGTCTATTGTTTGTCGAGATATGACAACAACATATAGATTGAACAAATTTTTTATTAATTACTTAGCCTCTGTTCATAAAAGGAAATTATTATCTATTCTGATCTTAGGCCTTGGCTACAAAAATGACAGAAGAATTGGAATTCCTGAAACACTCTGGTGGAGTTGGTGGTGTTGGAAGTGGAACTACAATGACGGATAAAAATTGGCGAAATCGTCGATCGCAGAAGCTCGATAAGATGGAACTTTTGAATTTGCAGAGCTCCTTACAAAGTGAAATACAAGCGAAGCAAGCAATTTCAGAGGAACTCACCAAGACTCGTTCGGATTTGATAGCTGCACAAAAGTAATTTTCACTGAAGAATTGACGAAAAATAATATTGCGCCAGTTGCAAATAAAAAAGGATAAAGGCTTTGGCACATAAGAAAACTTAAGGCAGTAAAATGTAGGCAGTAAACTAACTAATCGGTCAATCACAGTAGAGGCGATAAACGAAAGTAGTAGTAAATTCAAAATATTGATTTGCTCACTGCTTATATCTTACCTCGTTTTTTTGTGTGCCATAATATTCACAGTATTTGAATACTTTTATTCTCGTCCTTTTATTTTTTTCCTTTTAGGGAATTGAGGGATTTCAAGCAGCGATTAGATACCATGTCGCATGAATTAAAGCGAAAAGATATGCAAGTAAAAGAGTTGCAAGCGCGTCTCGATACCGGGGATGGCTGTAAGTACACTTTAATTGACAATGTGGAAAGCAAGAAATGCACAAAAGTCCGTTCGTTATATCGCTATAGAAATATTGCGTCTACACTTGTTCTGCAAGTCGTAGCTATATACGTTACATATTTGATTTGTAGATGTGATCTTTATACAAGTATTGAATGTGTTTTAAATTCTAGTCTCATTATGAAGATTATACTGATAATTGTGTGTGAGTGTGTGTATGTGTGTGTGTGTGTGTGTGTGTGTGTGTGTGTAGACGCGCGCGCATATATAAAATATTTATAGGCTGAGGCTATCCTAATCTCAATGAAATTTCTTTATGATTATACTTGCACTTTCAGTGGCAGCTTTTGCATGCGTATCTTCGAATCAATGTAGTTTTATGGGAATATTATAGATCGATATAAATTGTTTTTTCTTGTTTTGTATGCAATATCATTTATTTGTCAGGTTATATGATCATACTTACGCTGTAATATTTGATCACATAATAAGTGCTTTCCATTTGGTGACAGAAGTCGTCACAAGTGTCATTTTATGTTTGTTATTTCACTGAATGTCAATAAAAGATAGAATGATGCTTGTGTCGACTTGTGTCATTAAATGGAAAGCACCTAATGATGATAATTTATGATTACGGACAAATGATGAGATTCGTTACCATACATTCAGTGAACATACACTGAAAAAGAATTGGTAGTTATGCATATTAAGGGACACCGCGCCAATGATCTTGACCTTGACATATGTTGTCAAGGTCATGATTCTGATTAACTGCCTTAACAACTAGGCGGTCTCTTATAGTTTCTGAGATATTTAGACTTAAAGTTTGACAAATGATGTCTCTTTTCTACTGTATCAAACAGAATTTTTTCCTGCTTTAAAATATATTTTATGATTTTTCACGCGAAGTAACTTTTACCCCATCTCCTCCCTGCTTCAAGGACGTACGACTTCACGCGAAGCGACTTTCACCCCACCTCCTTCCATTAGAAAATAAACTCCGATGACCTCGACTTTTAAAATTATTAAGAATAGAACAATTGTTTCGTGGGGTGGGAGTCGCTTCACGTGGAAGTCGTGCGTCCCTAAGCAGGGGAGAAGGTGGGATGAGAGTCGCTTCGCGTGGAAGTCGTGCGCTTCTCAGCAGGGGAGAGGTGGAAGTCGCTTTGCGTGGAAGTCGTGCGCCTCTTGGCAGGGGGGGGGGGGAAGTAGAGTGGACTTCGCTTCTTGTGGAAAATCGTAAAATATATTTTAAAGCAGAAAATTGCTGTTTCATATAGTAGGAAAGAGATATCATTTTTCAAACTATTTTGTTAATAACTTTGTAACGAAGGACGACAGCCTAAAATCTGTTGGAGGTTACTCAGGTCATAATTTTGACAACATATATCAAAGTCAAGTTCATCGGCGCGGTATCTCTTAATATAAATAATTATTACATAAATTAGACCTATAAGTTTAAATATCTCAGAAACTATAAGAGACCGCCACCTAGTTGTTAAGGCAAAGTTACTCAGAATCATGTTAACAACTTAACTAACAGAATCATGTTAACAACGTAACTAACAGAATCATGTTAACACTTAACAACATATGTCAAAGTCAAGGTTATCGGCACGGTGTTCCTTAATATGCGTAATTACCAAAGAATTTTCAACTAATAAGCCTCCGAGATAATATAAAATTTAAAATATTACGTATATATGCAATCTCTCTAGAGCAGTGCTGGGATTTACTTGCACATTTCGGCCGATTTTCAGCTTGGTTCCTGTCCTTTACTTCATCAACCGATCGGCATTTAGGCTGCGCGCGGGTTGATGAAGTAAGAGGCAGGAACCAAGCTGAAAATCAGCCGAAATATGTAAGTAAATTGCTCGGTAGTCTAAAGGCTTAGGACGCTCGCACGGAATGCAAGAGATCCGGGTTCGACTCCCGGCCGAGGCATTATTTTTCGCAATAAGTTTTATTACAGTTTTTAAGTTGGGGAATTTGGGGGGATTATTAATATTTTCAGATTTGATTGCGTTGAAAGTCCGACAACCATATCGGCACGCAATTATCATTTCTGAAATTAATTCATTTAAATGAATTTACAATAGTTCAATATCTTAACGTTCTGACCATTATGGCGCTTCTTAATTTAAAAATTATTATGTTTAACATTAGCGGTCTTTCAATCTTATTATTATGTAAGTAAATCCCTGGACTGCTCTAGAGAACGCTGCTGTTTTTGTAATTTGAAAGACTTTGTACACATGAAAGTGATGATAGCACTATAATCTCTAGAATTTTATTCTTAGCTAGAATAAAATGATAGAAGCTAGTGTTATGAAAATATTATCAAAAAAGTGATTATGTATCAATGATGCCTTTTCTCAATAATTATTTTCATTTCTTTATTCGTAAGATTGTGGATAAAATTAAGGACATACTTGATAGTTTCTTCTTTTAGATATTGTCTCTGTAATATTGTTAGTTCATACTGCATATTTACTTATTTTATTACACTTATCTGTGTATTACAACTCAATCATTTACATCATTTATCAATATTTCTGGATCTGTTGATTTTCAAACGTCATGTTAAAACTCGTACACTGTTTCTTCCTGAACAAAATATACTCCATGCAATGTGTTCCATCAGTTTTTCCTGAATGTTAGCAAAGGAAGAGAGATGTCATAAGTGATCGGTTGTTTAAATTACCGTTAATTCTTTTTAAAATATATATATTTCTCTCGGTCATCACTTGATTTGGAAATGTTACCAGACACAATTACCTTAGTAGTTTCGGTCTGAACTAAAGTATTTTGATCCATCTCCATTTTCATTGCATATAAAATTAAAATGGTGCCATCAGCGAAATCATTATACATATACATTATACATATACAACATATAATTACGAAATCATGACCCTGAGTAATCTCCAACAGGTTTTAGCTGGCGATCGTTATTCGTTAAAAAGTTATTAACAAATAAAATTGACAATATTAACGTATATGTCTAACGTTTTGTTTCTTGTTAAAATGGAATCAAGTAGACAAATTCTCTGCTTTAAAACATAAATTCTCTGCTTTAAAGCAGGGATTCTGTGAACCACCTCATTTCCTCTCCTATATTCAGTTTCTCGTACTGTGTATTATTCGTACTTTCTTGTTGACATTTTTTTGTTAATGTTCGCTATTTCTCTTGGAACTTGTTGGAGGTTACCCAGGACCTTGACCTTGACAACATATGTCAAGGTCAAGGTCCTCGGCGAGATTTAACCTTTTCACAATAATTACCATTATTTTAGCATGTGCCGTACACATACATATGTACAGGTCTAGATAATATTTAAAATAGTTCCATTTCAAATATGTATTTAAAATGGAAATGGCATTTTGCATTTTCTATTTTAAATGTTTTTTGGAAAACCATTTTCATTTTTACATTTGAAATGGAATCTTGTCTATTATTTAACCATTCATAAAATAGGTAAATGGTTTTTCTATGTTTTCACAAATTTTCCTTAGAATCATTGACGTATAAGAAGAACTAAGTCCTGTGATTGGCCAAAGATTTTTATAAATATTCAAATAAACTACAAACTGTAAAGAGAAAATTAATTTCAGATAGTCCATAAATATTGACTCTTAATAAAAAATGAGTGTTTCAGCATTATAATAAAATTATAGTAAAATACTATATACATTTCTAAAAATGTATATTACTCTTAACATCTAATTTTGACCATAACCGGCGCTTTTCATATTAATTTGATTTATTCAAGTAAACGGTCCCGTTTCCAAATCATAATATTGAAAAATTTAAAATATTTCCATCAGAAATACTTTATTTATAATACTGTAGTCAGGGCTTCGAATTCCGTTGAAAATGGATTTCAAACGTAAAATACTTTTATAAAATTTATACCATCTTGGCGGAGTTTTTATGAAAAACTACACAGACTGAAATAAGGTCTTAGAAATTTTTAGTTTTTCGTAGATATTTGTAGTGGGACGTAAAGTAGTGTTATTTATTTGAAAAAAAAACCAAGAAATCCTTCGCCCAAACAACGCCACTTTACGTTTTACATATGAATATCTACGAAAAACTATGGATTTCTGAGACAAACAAATCTCACTCTATGTCTCACTACGAATATCTATGAAAAATTAATAATTTCTAAGATCTTTTATCTCAATCCATATAATTTTTCTGTACTTTTTCGTAAAAATTTTTTTCCGCTATGGCAGGAAAAACCATTTTTGCATCCATTTAATTTCGCAAACCATTTAAAATACTTATTTATCCATTTTATATTTTAAATGGAATTCGAAAGGCATTTTATCCAGCCCTGCATATGTAATATATATGTATATCTGAGATATATGTAGGAAATAGTTTCTTCTTTCATTTGTCTCACCAATACCTTTGTTTTCGTAATATACATTATGTTGATTTACTTGAGAAATATGTAGCAAAAAAAAGATCAATAATCGGTATAAATGGAGGAAATCTTACTTATATCATATGAAAATATAAACTAATTATATATATATATATACATATATATATTTTTTTACTATTACATAAAATATACATATAAAAGACGCTTCAGATCTTAATTATCGCGATTGTTATTTAGTGCAACAATCTATTGTAATTTGTTGATGTAACATGTTATTTGTATGCTGTAGACTGGGGAAAATATGTTTCTTTATCTAGAAAGCGCGAAAAAAGTTTATCGTTTGAGTTTTTGCGTTCAACTTGAGATTCATACATATCAATATATAAAGTACAAATTATAGAGATCGTTATTACTGGGATCTATGTAGCATAGTAACTCGATTCTCCAGTACGGTATGCGATTCTGATTTCTAGACTACAAAGTGCCTCTGTTTATTGGCGTAACGAGCTGCGTGTGGGGCCTCTTGTTGCTCATCTTCAAACTATATTTGTGACAGCTGTCTCATCCAGCGATACAACAAGCAAACCTCCAAACATCGTTAGCACCAAACCCCAACGTATCATCGTACATCAGCCGTCGTCACCCCTACCAGTAATGCGTGCCCCCCGCATCACGACTTGTCGCTTATTAACTAGATTCGTTCCAGTCAACACGTTCATCAGTCAGAATGCCGTCACCATCGTATCGCCGCCCGGTAAATGATGTGGCAGCAAAAAAGTGACTTTGGATTGGACATGCTAATTATATAATACAGCGCTATGTTTCCTCTTTATGACTCCACTTATCTTCTTTCATTTCTCGTGTTTTCTTGAGAAAAATTTGATAGGAACAAAACATAGCACTGTGTTGTTTTTGAAACTTATCAGAAACTAAGCAGATGTTGATGTGTGATGTCCGATATCCTTGTTCGAGTTGCAATGGTGTTAATGGATTTTGTAAATGTTGCATTCTTTTATAAGCTGTATAGCTAGCTTTACTCATGGTGGAAGAAGACAGGTGATACAACGTGCATAAACGCAATTCAGAGCAATCAGTTAGCCAATCAAATTTGGGTCCTAACTTTTGGTCTTATCGTACATCCCTCAAGTTGTCACACAACAGCCAACCAAATTTAGGTATTAAATTTGGTCCTACTGCGCATTTCTCAAATTGTCTCGCCTATCTTTTTCCACCATGGCTTTACTGTTCGATCAATTTATTGATCTTTTTTTTCCATATTCAGTGGATTAACAGATATGTGCGTTGTGTGAATTATTTCCTTTTATATATACCAGTAGAAACCAATTGAATTGAAACTCTTGTAACGTTTCAAGCTGCTTTTTCTCGTGCGTATTCCAGCTTACAGTAGTTATATTTTACTATCATAATGGAGCATGTGGAGCATAAAATATTCCGTATTTTTGATATTTCTTATATGTACCTATGACGCAAAAACATTAGGGAAGCACGCAATTACTACTTTTTCTTTTTTATAAAGCATGCATATTTAGCAAATGTATATATGTACTAAGAGGTTTACCATATTTTCAGGTAAAATGTTACATGCCGTTCAAACTTTAGTACTAGAACATACTAGAACAATGGTGTTATTTTTTTCATGTTCGCAAATATTTTACATTTTGTATATTGCCAAATATCTTTTTATCATCATCACGTTATTTATCCAATCTTTTTATTAGTTCTAGAACGTCCTACATCACAGATGTCATATCTCGAGCACTTTCTTAAAGAAACCACAAGTAGTACACGTCATGGAAGTGTTGACAGTGTGGAAGGTGACATTGAGGACAATCGTGCACCTAGTATTACGAGCAGCAAAAGTAATCTGTCTGAACTTAGTATCGTAAGTATCTCAACATATGTATATTTTATACAGGGTGTTTCAAAATTTGCGCCTGCGAAGTACAAGACGTGATACTTTATGCTAAAACAAAAACTCTTCCCTTTAACAAAATTGCGATAAATAATTTTTGCGCTTATTTATTAACTTCAACCTGCTCTCCTGTAAAAACTACTTATTGGACGCAATTTTGCTAAAGGAAAAAGTTATTTTTTTTTTGTGTTAAAACGAACAACTTTTTCCTGTAGTAAAATTATATTCGATAAATAATTTTTACGTTTACTCGTATAACTTCAACCTGCTCTCCTGTAAAAATTACTTATCAGACGCAATTTTGCAAAAGGAAAAAGTTGTTTCTTTTAGCATAAAATCATGGTTTGTACTCCGCGGATGCGAATTTTGAAACACCCTATATATTTAGAAACGAAAAATAAAGTAAATTATAGTGTTTTGTGTATATATTCACGTGAAAATATTTTACAGTATATCACTCAGTTTTACTTTTCTTTTTTCTTTTTTTTCTCAGGATCCAACTTCGCCATTATCCCATGAACTTCTGAACAAGTCTTCGTCTACTCATGGTCAAATCAATTTACAACCAAAGCCTAAATCACATCAATTTCTCGTACGGACGTTTTCAGCACCGACAAAGTGTAATCATTGCACGTCTTTAATGGTTGGTTTAACGAGGCAAGGAGTCGTATGCGAAGTGTGCGGTTTCGCGTGCCATATGCCTTGTTGCGACAAAGTACCTTCAATGTGTCCTGTACCCCATGATCAAAGTAAGTAATACCATGATTATTCAAGCAGATTCATTTAAAAGATCAAATTTTGTTCAATATCTGGTAAAGCTGGCGAGAGATTTCGGACATATAGATTTTGATATGTGATATCATCTTTTTAACAATCAAAGAACTCAATTAGTTACAACTTTTGCAACTTGAGACGTGCTTGTTTCAGCCAAACGACCACTGGGGATCGATCCTACACGTGGGATAGGTACTGCATACGAAGGATACGTTAAAGTGCCAAAAATGGGTGGTGTCAAAAAGGGTTGGGTGCGTCAATTCGTCGTAGTTTGTGATTTCAAATTATTTCTTTATGACATTTCACCAGATCGCAATGCTTTGCCATCTGTATACGTTTCGCAAGTTCTGGATATGCGAGATGAAGAATTTAGCGTCAGCTCCGTTCGTGATTCCGACGTGATACACGCTACAAAGAAGGACATTCCGTGTATATTTAGGGTAATGTTTCAACGTCTAATTTTAATCGGATCTTAGAAATTTCACTATTTTGTATAAAAAATGAAACAGATAAATCATGTATCATTTTCTGTATTATATATTGGTAAATTTTATTCAGCTTAGCTGCGACAGTGATATATTTTGCGATTCAAGTTCACTGTTTTAATTTCCAACAATAATCTCGTTTCTTTCACTTACTATTCTTGATAATTGAAAGTATTTATGTATTTCTTATGAGTGCGTGTCGTATTTTCAGCAATAATAATACATATTGTTTTTTTTTTTGCTTAGAAGGTCTTGTTTTATAACTTATATAAATTGTCTTGTTTTTTTATTTAGATAACTACGTCATTATTGGAGCCTCCTGGATTGAGAAATCATACGTTAATGTTGGCAGATACGGAGAGCGAAAAAACAAAATGGGTAGTAGCCTTAAGCGAACTTCATAGGATTTTAAAGAGAAACAATCTTCCAAACACAACGGTATATTTTTAGTTAAGAATTAGTATACGATATATTCTTTTTTTCTTGTCTTTATCTTTTCATCTCCTTTTACATCTCTTTCTTTCATAGTTTAACTATTTATCTATTACCAGAAAACAAAATAGCAAATGCCACTTTTTTTTCTTTACGAATATAATACGCCGTTAATACTTATACATCAGTATATTGTGTTTGTTGCTGTAGATTTTTAGAGCGAAAGAACTATTGGACAATACCTTGGCATTCATCAAAAACGTGATGTCAGGAGCAATCATTGATCCGGATCGTCTAGTCATTGGTACAGAGGAAGGTCTCTTCTGCTTAGATTTAGATCGTAGTGGTGAGTAGACTAAGCCGTCTAACTAAGACGATTCTTTATGTCTTAGACTTATCGAGAAATATCATCATCTTTCCTTGTAGATGTTTAAAAGTGCGAGATCTTGTTCGCACGTACAGAAAAAAAGTACAGTTAAGTAAACAATTGTACCTAACGATATGTATAGCTTGGGCATAAATTTTAATGAATTTGTAGAAATTGCGAGAGTCGGGGAAGGAAAAAAGATATATCTTCTTGAATATGTTACGGAGGAACAATTAATAGTGGTATTGAGTGGAAAACAACGTCATGTACGGCTGGTTCCAGTACGTGCCTTGGATGGAGATGAAGTCGAATGGATTAAAGTAGCAGAGACTAAAGGCTGCATCACATTAACAACTGGAGTAGTGCGTCGGAATCCGCTTAATTATTGCTTATGCGTTGCAATAAAAAAACAAGTAAGGCGCGCGATTAGTAACGTATAGTTAAATATAATACAATACATAACTTACAATATGTATGCTACTGTATTTCGAGATGCGTATGTAACGCCATGCAACTTATTTTTTGTAGAACGCGTCTCAAATTATCATCTATGAGATAACACGTACGAAAACAAGACATAAACGCATACGTGAATTAATGTTACCATGTCATGCACAAACCTTACAAATTCTTTCCGAAGGACGCTTGTGCGTTGGTTATCCGTCAGGTTTTTCTATTTACAGCATTTTAGGAGATCATCATCCTATTTGTAAGTATGGTACAAGACAAATTTATCCCCTGTATTCTTGCTCAATTCTATTTTACATCGTAATCAGCACCTCTATCGAACTTTCTTGTACTTACTGCAGCCTTGGTCCACGCTGAGAATACGCTCTTGGGTTTCCTCACCTATAGTGCCGTGGATGCGTTACGTTGCATAGAATTAACACGCGGTGAATTCTTATTAGTCTTCCATACATTAGCAGTATATGTTGATAGTCAGGGAAGAAAGAGTCGAGATCGGGAGATAATGTATCCTGCAGTTCCTACGGCAGTTAGTAAGTACCACGACGTTTCGTTTTTCTTAGCGCCGAGACACTACCATGTCTCCAGATAAACGTCGCGAGTCACATCTATCTGATCATGCTACTCTCGTGCTAGCACGTATATTCTTAGTGTTCGGTTCGATCGTCGAGATGCTTCAAGTATGAATCTTACTTATAGATTCATCCTCGTTGTACTTATGAATCGCGATTTCGAATTCCAGGTTATTGTGAGGGATATCTTTTGGTGTATAGCGAGACTCATATCGACGTGTTTGACTGTACATCTGGAGACTGGTTACAAACGCTTAATGTGAAACGAGCCCGACCGTTGAATATCTCAGGCTCTCTTACGTCTTGCATAATAAATGATATGCCATATGTTATTTATCTCAGCAATCTGCATCAGCGTAAGTATCATGCTTTCCACCTAAGAATCCAGTAGACAACACGATATTTTATTACATATAAAATTATGTAACGAAGAGCCCCTGTTTGATTGGCTACTATTGGATTAATTAGCTATTGTTTAACATTATGCTGTACTCTAGGGGAATTATTAAATTTGCTGCCCTTGGATGCGAGCGGTAGACAAATGACAAGGCCACGACGAAGATTTTCATTACGAGAAGGCAATAGAGCTGTTCGTCCTACAGATAGACGTTCGAAAATGATTTCTGCACCGACAAATTTCAATCATATTAGTCATATGGGTCCAGGAAATGGGATCCAGGTATGTAAAAAGTTTAAATTCTGTAAACGACAATTATTACCATGCGTCATTGCAGACAATACATTGTATAGACGAGTTAGGTTTTAAAAAACAATTTGAAAAAAATCGGTTTGACATTTATTAATCCTAGTACATATATGTTCATTTACGTACATAAAATATATGTACTATTTTACATATAATTTCTTTTATTGTAGATACAACGTTTATTAGATTTGCCTACGACATTGGAAACTGCTGATCAACAACATACGAGTCATCATGGTAGTTCTCATCTTCATAGTAGCCAGCAAAGAGTAAGTAGTGTGAATTACTTGTTTTTCAATGAACGAATAAATCACAATATTAAAAATTGTATTTTAGATTGCATATGTGAGAACATAATACTAGAAATTTAAGGGGATGCTGGAGCCGCCTGTATTACCGATAAAACTAGCGTTTTGATGTTTTTGTTCCTGTCGAATTTCTTCGTAGTGGTTTCACAGAATAAAAATTCTTTTACGATTAAAATGTACATGCTAATGTATTTGTCGCTGACTACGAATCTATTTTTATCTCAGTATGGCGACCAACGCTGAAAGTAAAATGGATAAAGGAATCTATAATTTTTTATTTTTTCCAGCTTTGAACACAAAATACAAATACATTAGCATGTATATTTTAATCGTGGAAAAGGAATTTTTATTCTGTGAAACCACTACGAAGAAATTTGGCAGGAACAAAAACGTCAAAAGCGCTAGTTTTATCGGTACAGGTGACTTTAGCATCTCCTTAAATGCCTATAACGGTCGAAGCTGGATTTTTAATGTTTAAATAATTCAATGTGAATTATACAGGATATTTCATTTTAAGTAATGCATTAAGATTTCTCGAAAACTATGGTAGATACGGAAAAATGTTTCAAACAAAAGTTGTATAGTTCGAAGGGAGACATAAGAAGGTACCATTGATTTGACCTTGGTGGCGTCGCCAAGGCTAGGTCAAGATCACGTCGGTTTAATGGAACCTATTTTCCATTACATTTTCTTGTAGCTTACCTCGAGAGCTTATCAAAACACTATAATAAAATATTTTTTCATTAAATATTTTTCAAGTTATAAGATTCAAAAATTACAGTACAGTCGGCATTAGCATTACGCAAGTTTTCCGACCGACGGCTAAAACCTCTTGAATGTTGTTCAGGATCATATCCTGGATAACATTTGTCAAGATCAAAGCCATTGAAGGTTGTACCTCTTATTTTCATTTTTACGTAAAAATGAATTTTTAGTGTTTTGAAAAGCTCTCGAGATAAGTTACAAGAAAATGTAATGAAAAATAGGGGATTCCATTTAAAAAAATTGACGTGACCTTGATCTGGTCTTGGCGACGCCATTCAAAGTCAAATCAATGGTACCTTTTTATGTCCTTTTATCCCCTTCCGAACCATACAATTTTTGTTTGAAACATTTTTCCGTATCTCATAGTTTTCGAGAATGCATTATTCATGCATTATTTAAAATGGGGCTCTGTGCGTGCGTGCACGTGCGCGTGTGTATACACACTATATATTGTATATGTATATATATATATATGCATATGTATCAATTCGTAGTCATTCGAATTGCGCGCCGAATTGTTTTTCCGGACTTATAAACGCCTCGGTAGTCTAAAGGCTTAGAACGCTCCTATGGAATACAAGAGATCGGGTTTGACTCCCGGCTGAGGTAATATTTTTCGTAATAAATTTCTTTACAGTTTTTCAACGCATTAACATTTTTCTAATATCATACCTGATTGAGCATCAAATTAATTATTATTAAAAAAAATTGCTTGTCAATTTAATTCGTGATATTATTACAGTAGTTTAATTACGTTTATAAGTTCGGAAAAATAATTCGGCGCGCAGTTCGAATGACTACGTATATGGTGTATGCATATGTATGTACATATATAGTATATGGAGTACTCCATGTGAAAGAAGTCCACCTAAAAATAAACTGTTTGGAATCTTTAAAATAATCATGAAAACATGTAAGTGAGGATATATTGTATAATATTGAAGAGATAAAAAAAAAGTATTATATGCCTTGCATTCAAGATTAGAGATAGTCGTTTAAACTTTAAAGGAGTTCCCCTTTTGTTGTAATTTGTTAAAATTACAAAACACAAATTTATTTATACATATGAATTTTTTAGGATTTTACTCGTACTTTCAGATAAAAAAGTTAATTTTAATGAGAAAAATGAATAGTGTGGAAAAAAATCAGTTTTTTAACTTTAAGTAAATAAATAAAAAATTATATCCACTTTTAAAAATCTGAAAAAAATTCTCGAAAATATTCTAATATATGTAAAATATGATGCCGCAAAGGAAATTTTGGGATCGCAATGGGATCCACTAGAAAATGAATTTCCTTTTCTAAGCAAAATTTAAATTTCCATCAAAAACTTGATAATATCATGTTATTAATTAATCTAATTATTTAATATTACATAATACATTTATATAACTAATATATAACTAATTATTCAACACTACGTAATATATTTTTAACATCAGGTTGTCCCAAGAAGGTCGAGACACCTGAATATCTCGGAAAATATAATATTTACAGAAAAGTTTCAGACAAAAGTTGTAGGGTTCAAAAAGATCTATTTACTGATCTGATTTTCGAGACACCTGAATATCTCGGAAAATATAATATTTACAGAAAAGTTTCAGACAAAAGTTGTAGGGTTCAAAAAGATCTATTTACTGATCTGATTAGTTTGACTTTGGGTGGCGTCGCCAAGGTCAAACTGATTTTTTGACCTGACGGTCAAGGTCACATTTTTTAAATGGAACATCCTACTTTTGATTCCAGAATCTATTAGCCGATGTCGAGAGCTTTCCAAAACACTATAAGAAAATATTTTTTCATTAAGTACTTTTTGAGTTATGATGCTTGAAAGTTACAGTACCGTCGATGTTAGCATTATCCAAGATGAACCGATCGACGTTTAAAACCTCTTGAATGTTGTTCAGGATCATGTTTTGGATTACATTTATCAAAATCAAGGCCATTCGAGATTATTCCTCTTATTTTCATTTTTACGTAAAAATAAATTTTTAGTGCAATAATGTGAAAATAAGAGGAATAATCTCCAATGGCCTCGATCTTGAATGTTATCCAGAACATGATCCTAACAACATTCAAAAGGTTTTAGCCATCGGTCAGACACCTTAGGTAATGCTAATGCCGGCGGTACTATAACTTTCAAGCATCATAATTCAAAAAGTACTTAATGAAAAAATAATTTCTTATAGCGCGTTTTGGAAAGTCTTCTACATTAGCTATTAAATTCTGAAATAAAAAGTAAGGTGTTCTATTTAAGAAAATTGATCTGACCTTGACCTGACCTTGGCGACGCCATCCAAGGTCAAACTGATAAGATCAGTAAATAGATCTTTTTAAACCCTACAACTTTTGTCTGAAACACTTTTCTGTAAATATTATATTTTCTGAGATATTCAGGTGTCCCTTCTTGGGACACCCTGTATGTTAAAAATATATTACGTAGTGTTGAGTAATTAGTTATATATTAGTTATATGAATGTATTATGTAGCGTTAAGTAATTAGATTAATTAATAAAGTGATATTATCAAATTTTTGATGGAAATTTAAATTTTGCTTAGGAAAGAAAATTCATTTTTTAGTGGATCCCATTGCGATCCCAAAATTTGCGGCATCATATTCTACATATATTAGAATATTTTCGAGAATTTTTCAGATTTTTAAAAGTGGATCTAATTTTTCATTTATTTACTTAAAGTTAAAAAATTGATTTTTTCCACACTATTCATTTTTTCTCATTAAAATTAACTTTTTTATCTGAAAGTACAGGAAAAATCCTAAAAAGTTCATATGCATAAATATTTTATGTATTTTGTAATTTTAACTACAAATGACAACAAAAGAAGAACTCCTTTAAACGACTATCTCCAATATTTTGGGTGCAAGGCATATAATACTTACTTTTTTATCTTCAACATTATACAATATATCCACTTACATGTTTTTAATGGGATTTTTGAGACTAAATGGGATTTTTAAAACTAAGTAGAAAGTGTCATAGAATGACACTTTCTACTTAGTTTTATATCCAACAGGAAAAGTACATGTTCATTATTATAGTCAATACAGAAAGAAGAAGAATATAGAGTATAAAACGAAAGACATTTTCAGCATCGATACCACAGCGCCGCCGCTCGCCTGCTATTAGTAACAAGATCGAGACTGGATGAAGCACCATTATACCGACACCCCTTCTCGCTGAAATCAGTTCGGTTCTATCGGAGTCCCTAGCAGTTAATTCTAGGAACGCTCCTTAGCCAAAGGCTTCGTGAACAAATCCGCTAGTATTCTTTCTGAGGGGCAGTATCGCATGTGCAGTACCTTCTTCTCTTATAGGTCTCGAATTTGGTGGTAGCAAACATCAATGTGTTTGGTGCGAGCCCCACACCTGCTTGACTCAATTAACCGAATACATCCTTGATTATCTTCATTGATGATGGTTGGTTCTTCTGCAGGGAAACTCATGTCTTTCAGTAGCTGCCTTAGCCAAAGCAATTCTTTACTTGCGTGTGATGCAGCAATATACTCCGCTTCTGTGGAGGAAACTGTTACCGATGTCTGTTTCTTACTTGACCATGCAATGATTTCATCTCCTAGTCGAAAGACGTATCCACTAGTAGACTTCCGGTCAGTCCTATCTCCAGCCCAATCCGCGTCCACAAAACATTCTAGTTTCATTTTTCCCGTTGAAGGCAAGTACAGTTTCTTGTCTAATGTAGATACCCCCAGGTAACGTATCACTCGTTTGGCAGCTTTCCTGTCTTGCTCCGTAGGTTTTTCCACACGGCAACTCAGGATTCCTACTGCTGTGGAAATGTCCGGTCTGGATACTGTAGCTAAATATAATAGCGATCCTATGACTTCCCTGTACTGTGTATTATGCGGTAATGGCATGCTAATGTCTGTATCGGAACCTAAATAGTCAATTTCCATTGGTGTTGCTGCTGGTCTCGTTTCCAGCAATCCATTCTCTTCTAATACTTTGATGATTTTTCCTTTTTGATTAAGCAAAAACGATCCGTCTTTCATGCGTTCCATCTGACTGCCGAGGTAATGACGAACGTCACCTAAGTCCTTAGTGCAGAAATATTTTTGTAGGTCTCTTCCCACTTTGCTAGTTATTATTGAAGATGCGCCAGCCACTAGAAGGTCGTCGACATAAAGCAACACGTAGGTCGTAACATCCTTCCTTTCTTTTCTGGTATACAAGCATGGGTCGGCTTTCCCAGATCGAAAACCCAATTGAGCCAACACTTTGGTGGCTCGTTTGTTCCAAGTTCGCGCAGATTGTTTAAGTGCATATAAACTTTTGTGTAATCTTAAAACCTTGGATTCGCATCCATGTTTCTGGAATTCTGGTGGTTGCTCCAAAAAAATTTCTTCTTCGAGTTCGCCATTTAAATATGCGCTCTTTACGTCAAGATGACGTATGTGCAAACCCTTTTGGGCTGCTATTAAAAGTAATAGTTTCGTATTTAACTACAGGCGCAAAAGTCTCGTCGTAATCCTCTCCGTAAGATTGGGAGAAACCTCGGGCTACTAATCTAGCCTTATAGGTACATACTCGACCTTCGCCGTCTAGCTTTGTCTTGAAAACCTACTTACAAGTGATAGCTTTCTTTCCAATCGGGAGGTCGGTTAATTCCTATACCTTATGTTCATTAAGAGATTTCATCTCTTCTTCGGCGGCTGCAATCCATCTTTGTCTTTCTGATAACGGTAGCTCCATCATGTCCGTCCATGATGTGGGTTCCTTAACTGCATCCAGCTGCGCTCTGTAAACCAGTCTTGATGGAGGCACGCCCTTATTACCTCGCTGTGACACACGTCTTTCTGGTTCCTCTGGTGAGTTAAGTGGTATGTCAAATTCCTCTTCTGAAGTGTTTGATTCCTCTTCTGAGTTTATGGAGATTTCATGGGTTTCCTCTGGCAATTCATATCCTATGTATTCTGCCTCGCTAGTATGTGCCTGTTTCTTCAATGATGTTCGATGCAAATTCAAGTGATCCGAGTTTCGTTCTATTATTCTTACTGATCTACTGATCCAAATCCGATTCGTACTTGGGTTCAGGATACGATACCTCTTGGTGTTTCCGTCGTATCCGACAAGTACCCCTTCTTCTGCTTTATCGTCCCATTTTCTGCGTCTCTGTTTAGGAATGAGAGAGTAAGCTTTTGATCCAAACACCCGAATATGTCCAACATCCGGTTTCTCTCCTGTGAATAGTTCAATCGAGGTTTTATCCACGCTGCGACTTGTCATTCGATTCTGCAAGTACGCTGCTGTCAGAATCGCTTCTCCCCAAAAACGGTTGTCTAGCTCTGCATCCAACAACATGCATTTTGCTGATTCAGTCAATGACCTGTTCTTTCGCTCCGCAACTCCATTTTGTTGTGGAGTATACGGTACAGTAAGTTGGTGCTGTATTCCTTCTTTTCGTAAAAATTCTGATAATTCGGACGACATGTACTCCTTGCTATTATCAGTACAGAGTGCAATGGGTTTCTTGCCAAATCTTGTGTTCATTGCGGCAATGTATTCTTTTACGACGCGAGGGACTTCGTCCTTTGACTTCAACAAACGAACTACAGTGAAACGTGAATAATTATCTATCAAGGTTAAGAAATAGCGATTATTACTCGGAGTAGGGGTCTGCATCGGACCACATGAATCTGAATGAATTAGCCTCATAGGCTCTTTCTCTCTTCTTTCACTTTTTAAGAATTTTGTTTGTGCTAGTTTTCCTTTAATGCAATGCTCGCAAATAATGTCGTCTGAACATTTGGTTACAACAACTCCAGTTGCTAAATCCTCGCTTACTAGACGTTTTATTGCCTTTACATCTCTGTGTCCAAAACGACGATGCCATTGATGAAAGTTGTTACGCTTGCCATCCTAGTCGATACTTCCGCTTCGGTTGTTCTGAACTTGAATAGGTTTCCACACATCAAAATCGCCTCTTGCAATTGCTCGATGTCCTTGATGAATATGACAGGTGTTTTCTTTGAATGTCACTTGATATCCTTGTTCGGTTATTTTTCTCACTGAAATTAGTCCGCCATCCAGTTGTGGAATATATAGAACATTTTTGAGTTCTATTGTCTGAAGGCGATTATTAGAGATTCGGCAGATTAAATTGCCGTTTCCAATTCCAGCAGTTCTCACTGAAGAACCGTCTGCGAGGGATACTGTGGTGTTGTTTTCCTGTAACACTGAGAAAAAGGATTTCTCGTTTGTCATATGGCACCTTGCGCTCGAATCAACGTACCATGTTCCTATATTAGACGTTTGAGTCTTCTCATGTACGAGGGGCACTACTTATATTTTGAGCCTTGGCAACATTGAGTGTTGTCAGGTGCCATTTGACGTTTCCACTAGAAAGTTTGACATTTTTGACCATAACCTTCTTCAGAACGTTTTGTTATTTGAGCGCGATTTGTATTGTTTACAGTCACTTGAAAATTGTGTCTCAGCGAAAAAATGGAATTAACTCGTGAAAATTTTCGTGCAATGATTTATTACGACTTTCGACGTGGATTATCAAGACAGGAGTGCATCGATCAACTTACTTCCACTTTTGGCGATAAAGCCCCATCCTTTGCCACTGTGAAACGCTGGTATAACGAATTTAATCGTGGTCGTCGTTCGCTCACCGACGAAAGTCATGAAGGTCGTCCAAAATCAGTTGTTGTGTCAGAAAACATTGATGCTGTGCAAAAACTAATAATGCAAGATCATCATGTGACATACTGTGAGATTGAGACAACCTTAGGCATTAGTTCCACCAGCATATACAAAATATTGCATGATCATTTAGCCGTGAAAAAGGTTTGTTCTCGTTGGATCCCACATAATCTGACAAAATCTCAAAAAGATGCTCGTGAAAAAATGCTTTGACAAGTGGTTCGAACGCATGCAAAAGTGTATAGATCATAAAGGAGAATATTTTGAAAAACAATAAAGTCATTTTCAATGACAAATTACTGTTTTTTTATTATTAGGCTCAAAATATAAATAGTGCCCCTTGTATTTTAAAGGTGATATGATCATTTGAAGTACCAACTTTTGCAGCTGTCGAAGATTTACTTTGTTCCGCCCTCGTATTTTTGTGTTGTTATGATCTCTTAAATGAGAAACAGTCGGCCTTGACATGGCCCGACTTATTACAATAAAAGCATGTTCGCATTTCCTTGTTATCTCTTTTATTATATCTTTTTCCTTTTTCGCCTTTGGTGTTGTTGTTACGGTGACTGTTATTTTTATTAGGAACCGCGACTGCAGTTTGAAGTGCCACTTCGGTACTTTTCTCTCTTGATTCACCACTTTCGATGCGCCTTTGATATTCGTTTAGCATCTTTCCGGTAACGTACTCTATTGTTAAATCCGCTTCGTCTCTGCCTTCGAGCGCTGTAACGAGTCCGGAATAGGACTCTGGGAGACTTACTAATAACACTGCGACGACTTCCTCGTCCTTAAGAGGTTTTCCTGATCCTCTTAACAAACCTACGACCTCCATGATTGAGTCGATGTGTTCGTTCATCGGTCCACTGCGATAATGTATACCGTACAGTTTCCTCCGCAAATAGAGTCTGCTGCCAAACGTTGACCGCTCGTATTTCTTTGACAGAACCTGCCACACGTCAAACGCGTTATCAAGATGCGCGAAATGTATTAATTGGCTATCCTCTACACTTAACGTTATACATGCCAAAGCCTTATTGTTGCGTTTTATCCAGTCTTCTCTAACCTTTTCAGACTTTGGTTTACTTATTGCGTCCCATAAGTCATCGCGTATTAGTATCGCTCGTACCTTGGTCTTCCAAAATACATAGTTTCCACCGTTTAACAGAGGAATGTTGAATTTCAGGTTTTCCTGTGCCATTCTTATGAAGGTTAGCTTGACTTTGCTGTACGGCCGTTTGTGACTAAAAAAAACTTCTGTATACTTTTTCCACGCTTTATTTACCTCAGTCCGATACTGGGCCCATAACCTAATGGGATTTTTGAGGATAGAATGACACTTTCTACTTAGTTTTATATCCAACAGGAAAAGTACATGTTTATTATTATAGTCAATACAGAAAGAAGAAGAATATAGAGTATAAAACGAGAGACATTCTCAGCATCGATACCACAGCGCCGCCGCTCGCCCGCTACTAGTAACAAGATCGAGACTGGATGAAGCGCCATTATACCGACAGTTTTCATGATTATTTTAAAGATTCACAACAGTTTATTTTTAGGTGGACTCCTTTCACGCGGAATGCCCCATATACAGTACTGGACAAAATAAAGTACGCACTCCAAACATTTTCACATTTATGTAAATAACTTGCCAGTCCTGGCAGATAGCATAATGATGAATGAGGTAAAAGAAAGGTATTTTAGTCTACTTTGCAATAATGATTACAAAAATTTCAAAAACAATTCGAAATCCTTTAATAGTCAAGTCCGTTACATTTATTATCAAATTTATCATGGACAAAATAAAGTACGCAAGTGAAAAAAAAAGTGTAATATAGACAAAGTTTATAATTAATATTTTGTATGACCACCTTTTGCTTGTATGACGGCTTGCAAACGTCGAGGCATACTTTCGACAAGGTTTTGGATGTGTTGCTGATTGATATTTTTCCATGCTTTCATCAATGCTTCCAACAACTTAATTTTATTCGTTACTTCCCCTTTTATCAAGCTTCAGGTCCAAAATCGACCACAAATTTTCAATCGGATTCAGATCTGGCGATTGCGCTGGCCAATCGAGCAGTTTGATCCCAGAAGTACGAAAAAAAGCGGTAG
>NW_017257567.1:24275-35210 GCF_001594055.1 Mycetomoellerius zeteki | reverse complement strand
AATCAAAGGACGACGCACTGCAAAACTGTTTCTAAGTCCAACTTCTCGAAGTCTCCTCCGCACCGTTCGTTCGGAAATATTTAATTGTAGGTTTTCTCGAATAACACGACTAGTAACAGTTGAATTTTTCTTTACTTCCGTATGATTCTGCGGTCTTCGATTGGATTTGTCTTTTTCTTCCGTTCACGTCCTGTCTTATCCGCTACTGTGCCAAGCTCTTGGAATTTTTTCCATATCTTTCGGACTGCGCCTTCACTCACATTGTACTTGCGACCGATTTTTCTATTAGAAAGCCCCTTCTGACAATCCTGAATTATCAGTTTTCGAATTTGCAAACAAATTTGCTTGGTTTCCATATTCACTGATGAAGAATTCTTACTATACTCTATCTAGCAATATTATTAACTGACAAACCTGCTTTATTCATTTGTTTATATATCCTTCATTGTTATATTTATGTATCTTTCATCATCAACAGGGCCAGTTATTATTTTCATAAACAATGTTGTGCGTACTTTATTTTTTCCATAATAAATTTGATAATAAATGTAACGGACTTGTTTATTAAAGGATTTCGAATTGTTTTTGAAATTTTTGTAATCATTATCGCAAAGTAGACTAAAATACTTTTCTTTTACCTCATTCATCATTATGCTGTCTGCCAGGCTAGACGAGTTATTTACATAAATGTGAAAATGTTTGGAGTGCGTACTTTATTTTGTCCAGTACTGTATATAATTCACATTGTATTATTTAAGCATTAAGAATAGATCCAGCTTCGACCGTTATAGGCATTTAATTTCTAGTATTTAATAAATCGCAATTTTTTCCTAATTCTAACAAGGTAAACAAATACATAAGCGACCTCTCTTTCCACTTAACTTTTTTCTTTATAGCTATATGATACTACGCTTCAAACACCGAACAAACCAGCACCATTGCCTCCTAGGCATCCCCCTTCTGATGCACGTCGCCTGAGCTCGCATATGTCAAGAAACTCTGGATATTCGCCGCACAACGGTAAATTAATAAAATAATAAAGCATATACATATAACACGTTAACAAATTCGTTTTTCTCATATATGCCTAATATTACAAATGAAATTGTATATGTGGAAATCGTATTTTTCAATTTTTGCATCGAATTTAATCAGATGAATGTGTATATAGGTTCGACAACATCACGAAGAGGTCCTGCGCCACCAAGACCAACTGCCACGCCTCCTTCCTTACCGCGCACTCCGGTGGACCAAATTGATTCTGAATCATTACATTTGCGTTCACACACTCCGCTCTCTCTCGGCAGTATTGCATCTTTACATAACAAGGTAATTTATTATTTTTACACAAATAAGGTGAATGTCTCTATTTCTACTCAAGTCCCGATTTCTACTCACTATGAACTTTTCTTCTTAATATAAATATTCAGCTGATAGAATAAGTTGCAGAAAGATTAATTATACATAATTTGCATACTCTCGCGTAAGTTGCATAGGCTTACTACTCGCCAGATAGCAGTATTTAAAAATGAATTTATATCCGAGCAGTCGTCGTTTTTAGCAACTTCAATCATGGCGCTATTGATTTGCGTAAGCACTAGCGATTCGGATTTTGTCTAACCACTAAACAAACTCTACATCGTTCCACGAAAAATTTTTGTGTCTTTAAAAATAGGGACACATAATGAGTAGATATGTGGACACCGCGATTTCTGTTGAGTAGAAATGTACATTTTATGCATTGTGTTTAATTCACGATTATTCATAACAAAAGCCTTTAAAATGATATTTTTTTCATATTTAATATACAGGGTAGGCCATTTTAATCAATACACGTGAATATCTCGTCAGGTAAGCAAGATAGCGAAAAATGTTTCAAACCAAAGTTGTATTGAGGAGGACCTAAGATGGTGTCATTAGTTTGACCTTGAATAGTTGCTTAAAGTTCAGGTGAGAGAAGGTTATCTTCAATTTCTTAAACGGAAACCCTTATTTTTTATTGCATATTCTTGTAGCTTACCTCGAGAGCTTTCCAAAACATTATAATAAAATATTTTTTCATCAAGTACTTTTTTAGTTATGATGCTCGAAAGTTACAATACCTTCGACATTTAGCATCATTCAAGGTGTCTAACCGACAGCTAAAACCTCTTAAATGTTGTTTAAGATCATGAACTATAATAGATAACATTTGTTAAGATCAAGGCCATTGGAAGTTGTACATCTTATTTTCATTTTTACGTTAAAATGAATTTTTAGTGTAAAAATGAAAATAAGAACAACCTCCAACTTTGGTCTGAAACATTTTTCGCTACCTTGCTTACTTGACGAGATATTCGCGTATATTGATTAAAATGGCCTACCCTGTATAATACAGTTTGTGTAGTGATAAGTAATCACACTTTTTCGTTAATTGTTACATAAAAGAATAATTTAAATTGCTGTTTTTGGTTCAATTTGTCTTAAATGAATAGAAATAGAGACATTCACTTTATGTTTCTTTGTGTATTACTTATGATTAATTATCATTGCAACACAAAGGATTAATTTGTCTATTGAATTTATTTACATGCTCATACAATAGATAGCACATCTTAAAAATAGATAGCACATTTTGTAATTATGAAACGTGTATTTATGTACGAGCAAAATATATGTACATGTACGTGCGTGCGTGTAAAATATATATTCATGTATGTAACATATCTTTTTTATATAGGAGCATCCATCTGGTGGCAGCCCTAGACACTCTATAGCTTCGAACAATAGCTCAAATCCATCAACGCCACCGAGTCCTGCCCATGATCATGGATCGTCATCGTATGATTCATAAATTTATTTAACTTTTACGAAGATTTAGATAAACGGTATGTATCTAGTACATATTTAAGGAAAACGATCAATTTGATATGTATTATACATATGCATATGTATACCTGTACGCGTCCCTATAGTGTGTATATATATATATATGTATATATGTTGAGCTCTTATATGTTTATATATTTCTTCATTCTTTATCTATCTTTCTATCGTTGAGAACGCATTTTGATAATCGCTCCGTTCAACTATGTTGACTACATTGACTTGTCGATCGAATCCAAAGTTATTAATCTTCGAAACTCCGTTATTTGATATATAATAAATCGAAAAATTTAAGTTTAGATTTGAGCCTAACATATATAGTTATATATTTATAACGTACTTTACAGATACGCAGTACTTGTGTTTGATCTTTGAAATGGAAAATTATATTTCGCGGTATTGTCTTACCGTCGTGCAATATAATTATGCATACTTGATGTTATATATGAGTCAAACAAGTATAGTGATATCATGCGCTTTTAACAATTTTGTAATGTACACTGGCGCGCTGCGTGATTTTATATATACATATATACACAAACCGCAGCAAATTTTCTTTGCAAAAAATGCACTAGTGCATTTCTATAATTTTCTGATTTTTAAGAGTTTATATGTAATTTATGATACATTTTTTTTATGGAAAAGTCTATTATTAATATAATGGAAAATTATTGTAAATACTTTATACACTTGAAAAAACGAGAGAACCATTGTATCATTAAGCTCGCTTTTGCGATGCCATATCTATTTCTTTCGATAGTTGTCATTCTTTATTTTGATAATAATGATTTAACAATTTATATGCAACAAAATTGGAATCTCAGTCAAATTAACTAGCAATAAAATTTTAACAATTTAATGTATCTCGTACATACCTTCGACTTTAGACGAAAATAGCAGCTACGAACGTATAAGTATATTTAACTAACGTTACATCGGGAATAACTGCGCGATTTTTATAATGTCACGAGCAGTGATGGGAAATTGGCCCCGCGCAACACGGAGAATCAGCCCCTCCACTTTTGCCCCACCAAGTAACGCCGCGCTCGGCCAGCTTCGGCGCTGAGCGAGCGAAGCAGTGATAGCACTGAAATACTGAACAGCAGACTAATTAATCATTTTGATGTATATTGTATCAATCAATTTACATCATTCTTTGAATACATCGCTGAAATTAAAATAATTTGATAGAAAGACCATATTTATAAACGCGGTATATAACTCACATAGAAAATCGTAAACAATTAATATCATAAATTGTTGCGTTTTGAAATCATTTTTGCTATTATACGTTAATGGGAGGGGTATATGATTATTAAATTTATTAAAACTTATACGTTATCTAGAATATTCCTTTCTGCCTTACAGATACATGCCGAGATTGCCGAGAAAGCATTTTCGCTTTTCAGTCGCTTGGAAATAAGCAACTAGAGCGAAAAGGCTATCTGCCTCTCTCGCTGTTTCATTTCTTAGCGCGTCAAAGGCGAAAAGGCTAGTCTGCTGTTCAGTATTTCAGTGCTATCGTTGCTTCGCTCGTTCAGCGCCGAAGCTGGCCGAGCGCGACGTTACTTGGTGGAGCAAAAGTGGAGGGGCTGATTCTCCGTGTTATACGGGGCCAATTTCCCATCACCACTGGTCACGAGCACTACGAAACGCATCTCTTTTTTTTTTCTTTCCTTTTTACCGTACACATGTGGACTATAGACCCTTTAATCAGAGACTGGCCATAAGGATTCCGTCAAATTTCTCCAAGCGAGAAAGTAGTATAGGCTATCTCACTCTTCCACCAATAGCAGTGTGTATGCATGATGTATACACATCACTATTGGTGGAAGAGTGAGATAGCCTATACTACTTTCTCGCTTGGAGAAATTTGACGAAATCCTTATGGCCAATCTCTGATTAAAGGGTCTCTAATGTGGACGATAGCTTCCCCCCTTTATTTCCCCTATCTCTCCTTCCCCTCTATATCTCCCTCTCCGTCTCTCCCCTCTCTCCCACCCCTCTCTCTCTTTCTCTCGCTAGCTAGTCGATTTTCTTGTACAAAATCAAGTAAAAAACAAAGTCAAGTAAAAAAACAAAAAGGTAAAGATTTAAGTATGTATCGCTTACGTTATTGCTTTCTCGCTTTCATAAGTTCGCTCTGCGCTATTATTCCCGGTTTAACGAGGTAACGAATTAGACGGAGAGCAAATCAATTCGATGCCTTATGATTAATCGTTTTCTATCGCGTCATACGCACTAATGTGCATGGTATTATCCGACGTGTGAATAATAGAATAATCGTGTCACGAGCTCCCGCTGATAATAAGTAGTTGTTAAGAACGTTAAGGACGTTGCACTCATTTATATGCGCTATAGGCATACGTGATGTCATCATGTCGAGAATATGCGGCAGAAATACAATTTATCGTGTGTATATCGCGTGTGTACCCCAACTGGAAATAGAACAGGAGAGTATTGTCTTTTGACATTCTTGAATCGAAGGATAATCACCAATTAATAGACTCTTAGCGCGGATCCTATTTGAAAATGCTAGTAAAAATAGGGAAAAGAACATATTACAGCCTGTGGCAATTATTAGACGTATAACAAACTACACATACATAAATACGTTTAAGTGCAATGTATATCGAGAAATTAAGGATAACTCTAAAAATAATGAAAAAGCGACGAAGAAATATTATACATTGTCATCGAGTCAGGACGCTCGAAGTAGTTTTTCTCTTTTGCAAATTAATACATGCGAATTAGGTTTTAAACATGTATATTACAAAACTACGATACGCTTTCGTTACTTTTGTATGTATAACGGGCAAAGTGCCAGTATGCAGGGCGTATGACCAAATGGAACTAATTTATTTCAAACGAATATATTCCTTGACTTTGTAATTAACAATTTATATCGTTATTATCAATTCTTCTTTTATAGCTATAGTTATCTAAGAAGAAACAAGAAGGCTTAAATTACCGAAATTTCAATTATTTTAAACGCGCTTTGAAACGCAAACTATGTTGTGTACGTTTTGAAATTTAAGAAAGGAGGTATACAATGGGTGCATTCAGAACGACAACTGCTCACTGAGCGCTCAGTGAGCTCTTTCATCTGATTGCTCTATATTTTAAAATCTAATGGAATATGCCAATCAAGTGAAAGAGCTCACTGAGCGCTCAGTGAGCAGTTGTCGTTTTGAATACACCCAGTTACACGTATGTTTACTAAAAAAAAGAAAAAAAAGAAAACAGCTGTAGAAAACCATAAAAATTGGTACAAGAAGACAACTGTCTCAGGATTCTATGCCAGTAGCTTAAGTATGGTATAACATTACGATCAAGAGACTCGAACAAACTGCTGATAGTAATTTTACGTTTATTGCTATGTGTCTCTCTCTCTCCCCCTCCCTCTCTCCCTCCCTCACCTCTCCCTCTCCCTCTTCCTTTCTTTCTCTCTTCTTCCCCTCTTCTCTTTATCTCCAATTTAATTTTGAATTCGTAAGAAGCAAAATTATTCGAAATTAGAAAGTTGGGTGATACACAAGCAAGTTGAAAATTAAATAAGAATACGAGTAAAAAGATGACGCATGATTATACTCAATTATAGAATCTTTACGTACAGAAAAAAGAACTTCTAGTAAAATGTTTACTATTATTTGAGGATTAAAAGTACGGTAAACAAATTTTTTTAGGCGTAATCTTTAAGAGATTTTGTGAAAAAATGATGCACAAAAAAATTACCAAGAAATAATTTTATTACAGATTATAAAAAATTAACAAAATTTTTTTGTTTTGACGAAAATCACACACAACGAGATTTTTTTCTTTAATTTCAACGACACATTCTTTTCATAAATGATAATTTTATCGATTAAACTTGTGGCATGGAATTTGTGGACATTTTTAAGACGCGTATTTTGAAAAAAGTAGGATATTTATTTCCGTTTATATGATACCATGATAAAATAAAAAATTGACGTTTTTTAATAATTTAAAAAAAAATCACTTTTTAAAAATATTTTATCCCTCATTTTCACAAAATCTTTAAAGATTATGTTTATAAAGTTTTGTATCCTTAATCTTCAGTTAACAGTAAGCATTTTTTTTTTTTTTTATTGGATTGTCTTTCCATAGTCAAAGTGTTAACTCAGTAAATGTATACACCTATACAGCACCGATTGTTGCGGAAAATTTTCAGAAATGTTTCAACCTTTCAAATCTCATGTGCAACAATTTTGAAAGAATTCTGCAATATGTCATATGAAATGTTTTAATAGAAATGTTTCTAAAACCTATCATATACAATAAATTGAAAAATATTTAAACAGAACAAAAAACCATTATGATGTTAAAATGTCTTTAAAATGTTTACTAAAAGTCAATCGCGATTCAGTTTAATGTCATTTTGATGTTATCGTGAGTTGTTCTACTTTAATTGCGAAAAATTTTTGTATATGAATAATGATATTGTGTGGAAACTGCAGATATAAGTGACTTTCTATCTTTCTAATGATGATTATGTATATGTGCTTATACATATAATGTGATTAATTAATCAAAATAGTGTGTTGGGGATATAATTACCGTTTTTGAAAAATACTTTAAGTTTATTTTAACAAATTTGTAATCTGTAAACAGATTATAAAACTCTTAATAAATTTTAAGTAAAATGATTTAAATATATGATTTAAATATATGTTTATAATTGATACTTAAATAATATTTAAATTTATTATGTCGACATAATAAATTTAAATATTATTTAAATATCAATCAAGTATATATTTAAATATGATTTTTGAAGTATTAAATGTAGCTGAAAATTTTTTGGTAATATTTCAAAAAGATTGCAAATTTTTTCTGTAATATTTCATCAATCTTTCAACAAGGTTTCATGTGCAAGAATCGCGGACATTTACTATTCCAGAGCTGTCTCAGAAATGTTGCAGACATGTTTCATAATTTTTATGAAATGTTTCACTTTTCAGTTGAAATATTTCTGAGATATTTCTGAAAACTTTCGGTGCTGTATGGGCATTTACTGTAGTCTGCTGTAGTCAGTGTATACATTTACGTAAAGTAAATGTATACATTGACTAGTAAGTGTATACATTTACTAAAGTTAACACTTTGATTGTGACACAAAAAGGTCCTATAATCTCTTAAACACGCTTGTATGTGCATGCGTGCGTGCGTGTGTGCGTGTGTACACATGTGTGCTTCCTAGATACGCATTATGAATACAAGTTACTATCGATGGCTACAGTAAACTTCATAGCCTTATTCTAAATATGGTCAGAAGAGACGTTATAATACTTCGAGATTAATCGTCGTAAAAGGATAGTACCGTATATATAACGCATCATTTCCCGTAACGCTAAAATGCTAAGTGCAAGTGAAATAAAGTTTAGTACTGATTACAATCGCAATTGAAGAATATACGTATCGCTGTACTTATCAATAGAATAATGCGTCTATCTTCCGTTATTGTTACTTAAAGGTTTTAAGAAGAGAGATATCGACTGTTCAATTTTGTTGTGTCGTCAGATTTTTTGGTCAGATTTAGCGATTGATGCATTACATGAAAGGAATTGTCATTCCTGTATATAGCATTGATTTCATATCTTTGTAAATAACTCGATTTCGGTCTATCTCGATTTCTCGAATCTATTTAATAATAAGACACACACACACACACACATATATATATATATATAATATATTCTCAGTGACCCCAATTAATTTACGAGCCTATCGTTATTTATATCGACATACTTTCTAAGGGCTACTAAAAGAATTGATTCATTTATCATTTTATATATAAAAATGAGAATATTGTTAAGTACATTGTTTTCATCAAGTATTTAAATACACGGCATTCTACGCGCGACAACAAATTATATATTATTATTATATATACAGATTGTACGAATGTGTTAGCGTTTTTTTACGTAAAGCGAACAGACATCCATTTAACCTGTATGACCCAGTGTAATTGTTTCAAGTGATTATGATTTTAATTAATTACAATAGCGCTATTTTACTAGACAAGACAGCAGCGCATATGGAAAATGGAAGAAATTATTACAATACCGAAAAACCTCCGGGTATCAATCCTTCACTTCTACACAGATTGTTTCGACAGATATCGATCAGCTTATATATGTATATATGCAGGGTGTATATAAAGTCCCGGATCCCTTAAATATCTTGAAAAGTAATCATTTTTGAGAAAAATGTTTTATACAAAAGTTGTAGGGTTGAAAATGATCTATTGACTAACCTTGGATAGCGCCACCAAGGTCAAGTCAAGATCAAATCGATTTTTTTAAACGAAACACCCTATTTTTTATTTTAGAATCTAATAGCTGAGGTCGGGAGCTTTGCAAAACACTATAATAAAGCTTCTTCAATCAGTACTTTTCAAGTTATGAGAGTTAAAAGTTACGGAACCGCTGCGGTACTACCTAAGCTAAGGTACTCGTATTCCTTTTAATGATGCGAGGATGGGGTGATCATAGGAGGTCTTACGCAAGCGACAAGACTTTTCAATCAAATTTTTTAAAAATAAAGACAATAGTATATCTAAATCAACTGTCATTCGTTTGAGCATTTGTCATTTCTTTAACCCAGCTCACCTTACCTACCAGTTTTTAGTTACTTTCTCGGCTAGACTCCACTGGGATCTGGAACTTCGTCAAGTTATATCTCTGAATAGGAAACATATTTTTAACTTATCACATGCAAAATTGATATCTCTAGAGTAAGACAGGAACAAATAAACAAAGATGAAACAAAAAATATTTTCTTCTTAAATTACATCATAAAAAGTTAAAGTCTGAATTGCAATGTGAAAAATCGCATTAGATACGTTATATCTCAGTATGGCGAGCTAGGGTTAAAAGAATATTACATATTATAGCAAATACTCATATTGGCGTCCTTCCGCAGTCTGACAATGTGCTAGACGATTATAAGAACTTAAGACTGCATTTCTACAGAATTCGCGAGGCATGATTCTAAATTCATTTATTATTCATTGACGTAAATCATTAAGATTTCGAGATTTAGTATTATAAATTTTTCTCTTTAAATATCCCCGCAAAAAATAGTCGAGTGGATTTAGATCAGGCGATCGTGCTGGCCATTCAATGTAATCCCTTCTTCCTATCCACCTATTCGGAAAAATTTCATTCAGATATTGGCGTACTCGTAAACCGTAGTGAGATGGCGCTCCATCTTGCTGAAACCAAATGTCATTGAAGTTTTGATGAGCGATGTTTCGGATTGCCGGAATTATTTCATCTTGAAGCATGGCTAAATAATTGTCAGCCTTTAAATTACCTTCAATAAAGAAAGACCCAATAATGACTTTATTTAAAATTCCTACCCATACGTTGACTTTTTGCTGATTTTGAGTATGTACTTCGTACATCTAATGAGGATTTTCATCGCTCAAATATCTGCAATTATGTCGATTTACATTCCCGGTTAGCTCAAAAGTGGCTTCATCTGAAAAAATAATGTTGACTACAAATAAAAGATTTCTATCGATATTTAAACACATCATACTTTCGCAAAATTCAATGCGACGATCAAAATCATCTTCACATAGTTCCTGCGCCAGATGGATCTTATATGGATGAAATTTCTCCTTTTTTAGAATTTTATGAACTGACAGGATCGATGTTGTGTTGTTGTGCAACTTTGCGAATTGAATTACGTGGATCTTTGATAAAAGACTGTAAAACATTTAATCTTTTATCAGGATTTGTCGCTATTGCTGGTCTATCTTGTCTATTACGGTCTTTTACAAAACCCATTTCTTCAAAACGTTGTACAGTACGAACAACAGTCGATTTAGATATACTATTGTTCTCATTCCTAAAAGTTTGATTGAAAAGTTCTGTCACATGTGCGTAAGATCTCCTACGATTACCCCATCCTCGCATCATTAAAAGAGATATACGCTCCTGTTCAATAAGCATTATAAAGTATTTTAAATAAATACTTTATAAACAAAGATAACTATGTGGCGATAAGCAATCTCAGAACGGAGTATCACGAAAAAGTATA
>NW_017257567.1:19539-24100 GCF_001594055.1 Mycetomoellerius zeteki | reverse complement strand
ATATATATATACACATACATACATACAGGGTGTCCCGTAAGTTTTTGCCAATCGCTTTTGTGTAGATAAAGCGGACTAAACTGATTGTGAGTTGAAAAGTCCTCTATCATTTTGCAATTTTCGCAATAGTTAACGAGATATTAATTACTAAAAATTGCCGAATATATATTGGTCTTCAATAATTTTTTACTCAAATACTATCAACTTTACAGAAAAACTGCACAAGACAAAAATCATTTATTTTCTTTTCATAGAACTCTTAGAATTTTTTCAGAATTTTTTATCAACTTTTTAATACTGCATTTTCTTATTCTTGCCAACATGAGAAAATACAGTATTAAAAAATTCTAAAAAAATTCTGAAAAAATTCTGAAAACTTTATGAGAAGAAAATAAACAATTTTTGTCTCTCGTTGTTTTTCTGTGAAGTTGATAGTATTTGAGTAAAAAATTATCGAAAACCAATATTCAGCGATATTTAGTAATTAATATCTCGTTAACCATTGCGAAAATTGTAAAATGGTAGGGGACTTTTTGACTCATTTTAGTCCGTTCTATCAACACATGAAATATTTAGCACTCATTCTGGAACACCCTGTTCCACGTCAAGCGGATCACATGCGTGCCCAAAAATCAGCGCAATGAAAATAAATATTCAACGCCTCAAATTATTCGTATGTGCATGTACTTTCGAAAGAAATGTGCCGTTTTGAGAGATCTAATATGGCGGATCCAACATGGTGCCGAAAAGCTATGAACATCGCATGCAAATGTAAAGTCCAAGACACAATATCGTTATTCTCTCGCATTGTGTCTTGGGCTTTACATTTTCTTGCTTAAACTACTGTACTGACCCCCAATTGACTTGAAAATGATTACTTCTAAGTGGTGATTGATGTACACATATTGTTGTAAGCCACTTTTTTGAACATGCATTTAAAAATCAATCCCCATCTGCTGAAAACTAATGATCAAATATTTTTTTATTCTAAGACTAATTTAAAATAGTTCACCCCTTCACGCTTGGGATTAAAAAGCTTGAGAATTAAAAGAGGTTGAAGGTCTAAGAATATAGAGTTTAAAATTTCGTACGCTGGTCGCCATATTGGATCTATATTTTGAATTTCGAAATTTTGACAGCAGATTCGTCATCAGCAACCCCGAAAAATCTAGAAGTAATCATTTTCAAGCCAATTGGGGATCAGTACAGTAGTTTAAGTAAGAAAATGTTACATTTGCATGCGATGTTCATTGTTTCTCGGTCATATTGGATCTATCAAAACGGCACACTTCTTTCGAAAGTACATACACATACGAATAATTTGAGATCTTGTTTATTTTCATTGCGCTGATATTTGGGTATGCAGGTGATCGGTTGACGTAGAGAGCTTCAAAGGGAGAGAGTGGCAAACTGCATCACGTGACTCCTCTGATTGGAGGGCATCAAAGCTCCATGGAAGAGATTGGAGAAAACTGGTCACGTGATCCCCGTCCTTGGACACAGGCATTCACGTGATGCAATTTGCCAATCTCTCTCTTTGAGGCTCTCTAGATTGACGTGGAATGTCCCATATATACATACATATACAGTGTTCCAGAATGACCGCCAAATATTTCATGTACTGATAGAGCGGACTAAACTGAAACGAAAAGTCTTTTTTACCATTTTGCAATTTTCGAAATAATTAACAAGATATCAATTATTAAAAATCATCGAATATTGGTTTTCAATAATTTTTTACTCAAGTACTATCAACTTTACAAAAAAACAGCAAGAGACAAAAATTGTTTATTTTCTTCTCATAGAGCTTTAAGAATTTTTTCAGAATTTTTTAGTACCGCATTTTAAGGGGATCCTAAACTGATTACCGAACTTGATTGAGGTCGATAGTGCAAACTTTTTTAATTCCAAATTCAATAAAGTAATTCATTCCTTAAATTATATTATATAATATATCGTTCTGTCTCACTCAAACGCATACATCTGTCCTTATCTAATATATGCCAGTACCATCTATCGTAAAATCGCGCAACTACTACTACACGGAATTTCGGCTCTTTTGATATTCTAGTCTTTACAAAGCATCCGTATACACGTATTTTCCATTCGGTGAAAATACTTTTCGGTAATTATTCGGATTAAGGGACACCGCGCCGATGACCTTGATCTTGACATATGTTGTCAAGGTCATGACCCTGAGTGATCTCCGACAGGTTTTAGATGGCGATCACTGGCTACTTTTACACCGTGCACTTAGTCCGCGACCTATACGATAGGTTTCTTTGTTTAATATACAGGATAAACAAGGACGTCTATTGTATAGGCCGCGGACTAAATGCACGGTTTAAACGTAGCCACTGTTTATTACAAAGTTATGAACAAAAAAAGTTTAAAAAGATAAGCATCTTTTCTGCATTATTTCGGCATTATACATGCAATACTAAATACTATTTCACATAGGTTTTGACTTTCAACGCGAAGCGACTTTCACCCCCCCCTCCCCCCTGCAAAGGGGCGCACGACTCTCACCTTCGACTCTCACTCTTCTCCCTCCGGAGGTCGCGCGCCTCTTTGCAAGGGTGGAGGAGGTGAGAGTCGCGCGCCCCTTTGCAGGGGAAGGGGTGAGAGTTGAAGGTGAGAGTCGTACGCCTCTTTGCAGAGGGGAGGGGGGTGAGAGTTGAAGGTGAGAGTCGTGCACCCTTTTGCAGGGGGAGGGGGGAGGTGAGAGTTGAAGGGGAGAATTGTGCGTCCCTTTGCAGGGGGTGGGGGATAACAGTCAAAGGTGAAAGCCTTTTAAAACCTGTTAGAGGTCTTTCAGGATCATGATTGACGACATATGTCAAGATCAAGGTTATCGGAAGATGGTCGGAAGGCTTATACCACATATTTATTTAATCGAATTTGACTTGTAAATAAAGCGTAAAGCATGTTTTGCTTCTCAACTCGTATATTTATTATTTTATCAAATAAAGTAATATGTAGTTTTATAATATATATTACATTTATTTTTCCAGTGTTGATGGATATATTTCAGCCATAATTTTAAAAAATTCGTCGATACGTTCAAGATACGGATATTTGCGTTTAAATGAAAATTCAGCGAAATAACTAACGTAATGACATTTCCGTCGACCATATCGTGGAATATTGTCACGTACTTGGCATGAAGTACGTGACAATATTCCATGATATGGTCGACGGAAATGTCATTACGTTAGTTATTTCGCTGAGCTTATTCTGTGTATAAGCACCTATATCGGGATTAACAAAATTAAATTTATGATTTACTGTAGCATGTTTATAACCTTCATTTTCCAAACAACTATATGCTCTCCAACAGTCTGACACAATTATTGAGCCTAGTTTAATCCATTTCTTTATGATAGTTAGTAAAGTGTCTGCCGATCGATTTTCAACAGGTTCAATAAATATACGGTTTGTATATCTCTCATTGCCGCCAAAGATCCATTGACCAGTAATTAGACGTTCTTGTGATACTTTCTTTTTCCAATTTTACATTCATCAATTTCAACAACTATATTTTCTCCACCTATTGATTCATTTATGCTATTAATCCATAATACACACAACTAAAACATAAATATTAAAAAAAAATAAATTATCTATATGGCTCAATCAGAATAAATCAATAGTAAAAAGAATGGGCTATGAGCCAGTTATAACATAAAGAATATTTAATAAACTTTCTTACATACATGCAAACGTTTCAACACCGATCGGGTCATTTTCAATGCAAAACAATAAACAAACTTATAAAATTCTCGGAAGATTTAGTTAAATTATAAAGTCCAGTACAGAATTCGGTTGTATCAATGACATGTGGTCCATATTTAAAATCGAAGGAGATCTCATCTCACTCTTTTTACAATTCTCCAATCTTACAAATAAATAATAACTTAACAATACGTTATAGTTTAGATTATCAATAACGTATAATAAATCAACCTGACTAAGACTCCTTATAAACCAAAAAACAATGAAAGAACAAGGGCAGTAGGAGTCAAGCGCGGGAGACGTTGCGCAAATAACACGACTATCGTAGCGTGAAACTTCTTCATTTTATTAAAGCGCTTATATGTTTCGGCTCATTTTTGAGCCTTCTTCAGAGATAACAAATAAATTCACATACATAGAATATAACAATTATTAACTAGTCATGGTGATCTTCCTCACCTCGAGAGTATAAATGCCAGAATTAAATCCAGATAAGAATGCAGTAAAAAAGAAAAAAGGGAAAGAAATTTTGAAATTCTCGAAATAAAGAAAATGTAAAACTAATGTATCAAAAAATTTTGAAATTATAATTAATTATTCCGATGGTTAGGAAGCTCACCTTGATCACAAGATACCGCATCGCAAACATTACTCTTAATAATTCAAAAACCGGTTTCTGATAAGTTGGCCAGTCAGTGTCAGACACAATTAGTCTCTTATTGATTTAATTGGTCTTCATTGAGACAGTAATTAGAAAACTAGCGTTAAAAAATTAATCAAAATCAAGAAGAGTGTCGCTCGTACACAGGAAGAAGTCTGTCGGGCG
>NW_017257567.1:13830-18424 GCF_001594055.1 Mycetomoellerius zeteki | reverse complement strand
ACAAGCCCGTATATTACGCCTCTTTTATGACAGAGTGGGTGATGTGAATTAAAGTTCAGAAATCTGCCAGAAAATGTCGCCTTATATATATAAAAAATGAGAGATTGTTCTTCCACAATCACCACGGTATCTAAGAAACTTATTTTATTATCTTTGCAAACCTCCATAGTAAATTGTAATCTGTTGTGTAAAGAATTAAACGTTTCCAAAATATCAATAATATCTCTCTCTGTTGGAGCAGCTAAAATAATATCGTCCACATATCGGAAATAAAACAATAGACTGACCGATAATCGTTCAACTGCCGTTCTTTCAAGGTCTTGCATAACAATGTCCGCAGCTATTGGGGATAAAGGTGACCCCATCGGAGTCCCGAAGATTTGTTTATAAATCTGATTATTAAACATAAAAAACGTTGAATTTAAAACCAATCGAACTGCAATTAAAAACTCATTTAACGGTATTTTTGTTTTTTTAGCTATATAATCCCATCTTTTTGTAATCCCATCAGACACTAAATCTACGGGAACATTGGTAAACAGTGAAATGACATCAAAAGAGACAATTGAATGGTCAGGCTCAATACGAACTTCCTTCAATTTTTCAATAAGATGGAAACTATTCTTGATGTAGCTAGGAGCCTCCAATATTGAATCATTAATAATTCGATGTAAATATAACGCAAGATTATATAGTGGGCTATTATTTAACGAGACAATGATTCTAAGTGGATTTCCCTGCTTATGAATCTTTGTCAACCCATATGCTCTCGGAATAATACCGTCAGTCGTCAGTGATCTACGGTATGTGGAGTCGTCAATCAATTTATTGTTTTTCCATCTGACAAGCAAGGAGCGCAAATTGTTGGTAACTTTCTTGGTCGGATCCTTAATGATATGTGTTATTATCCGATAGCATTTCCTCCATTTTTTTAATATAATTGTTTTTGTCCAGGGCAACTGTGACATTCCCTTTATCAGCTTCAGTGATTAATATGTCGGGTTGGTTTTTTAAGAAATTTTTTGTAACCGTTTGCCAATCCGAGAGTAAATTTTCCTTATGTTTATTAATAGGGAATTCTTTCTGAAAATTTTCTAATATAGATGTTGTGTTGTGTCTAACAAAATTAATAATATTGTCCGGACGACCATTTATATTGCTTTCGATATGCTTTAAAAATTCCACTGTGGTCTTGTCAATATTATTTTTGTTGACCGGTAAACCAAAGCCCTCACCTAATTGCAGTAAATATTTTGCCTCTAACGGAATGTCTATGTTGCTCAGATTTAAAAACCATCTATCGTTAAGTTTATCCAGAGGAGCCGCCTCCTCAAGCCGTTTCCTTGTTGTCATAATGTCGTTTGACATCGTCGATTACAAATCTGAGACCCATTCGTATTATGGCTTACTTTTTATTTAATATAACGTTGTTTGCGTTTTCCTCTCTGCGTCTAACTTACATCTTTAAGACATTTTAAGGTAGATATTTTTATTTTAATTTGTATTTTAATTTAATTCACTAAAAAACGTTTTGATAATCTAAACTATAACGTATTGTTAATTTATTATTTATTTGTAAGATTGGAGAATTGTAAAAAGAGTGAGATGAGATCTCCTTCGATTTTAAATATGGACCACATGTCATTGATACAACCGAATTCTGTACTGGACTTTATAATTTAACTAAATCTTCCGAGAATTTTATAAGTTTGTTTATTGTTTTGCATTGAAAATGACCCGATCGGTGTCGAAACGTTTGCATGTATGTAAGAAAGTTTATTAAATATTCTTTATGTTATAACTGGCTAATGTACTTTACTGAAAATAATATTTAAAGTGATAATTGTAAAACAAGTAGCATACTTCTCGACAAAAGTGAGTCCAATCTACAGCCGTAGATGACGATATTCCCAGCTCTTGTTGGAGAAAATGTCGAGGGGAACGGATCATAAGAAAATAGCCTATGAGACGGCACGCAGTTGCTATTGGAAGTCGGCTATGAGCAAACCACGTTCCAGTCAAAGCACTAACTTTGAAATTGCACCACATTTTGCGTCTTTTCTTGTTACGAATTTGTTTATAATACACGGCATGGCAGTAATATTTCAAATTATCAAAATCTCGCGTGAGTTTTACTTTTGATTTACATATTAGACAATCTACTTCATCTTTAAAGATATCTTTTGCAATCAGAAATTCAATAAGAGCAGTATTATCGTTACAAATTGCCAAAAACTCGTATAAACGCATAATGTATTATCAATGGCGATCACACAATATTACTGAATGTCAGCGAAAGCTTGAGTGTCGATAAAAGTAAACAAAATATGTATGACACACGAATACTATCATCAAATCATGTCCTTCTACATCGATGTTAGTATTTCAGTTAATATTCATTATTCCTTCTTATTTTAAGATTGTTTTAAGTAAGTGCAAATTATATTAAACTCCTATTGCTCATAATTTTTTAAAAAGCAGTTACTGAAATATGCATATTTTTTCAAAGATTTTTGTTCATAACTTTTTAATAAACAGTGACCGCCACCTAAAACCTTGTTTTTAGTATACACATCTCTACTTTCTTTGTGGTAGCCTCACATGAGAGAAAGGATATGATAAACGGTCATATCCTTTCTCTCATGTGAGGCTACCACAAAGAAGGTAGAGATGTGTATACTATATCTTTTATTTTATTCATTCGAAAACAAGTTAATTTTTCTGTGTAGATTAACTATATTAATAAAAATAAAAGAAAGCCCATCTTGTAATTATATTCTTAACATCATTGAGATTATTTTATTTCTCGTACAGTTTAAAATGTGCGAAATAGAATAAAGTTTAAAATGCAAATTCAAACACTGGGCTGGATCTGGTTAGCCAAGACTCTGTATTACATAATCATTAGGCGCGTTCAAGTTGACAAAGTGGCTAGCCTGCTCGCCAAGCAAATGAACATAATTGGTTGTTACTTATAGATCCAACCAATCATATTAGTGAAGGTCACTAAGGGTCATGACTTTGACAATATATGTCAAGGTCAAGGTCATCGGTGCGGTGTCCCTTAATCCGAATAATTATCTACTTTTCTCTTCTAGACTTTCAATCTTAGTTCTCAGACTCGGTATCGTTCGTTCCAATAATGTGACCTCAGCTGCACGCTTATTTTCAAGATATGAATTATAAAACTCTTGTATCAAGCAAATATATACCTGAGGTGACAGCTATACGAGCTAAAAGTAAGTGAATTTTTTAACTTTTTTCCGATTTTCTCATCGAGTGGACGTGAAATGAAATCCAGTGCAGCTGAGGTCCTGTTTGTGCGTACTTTAATTCTGTAATAATAATTTTGCAATCCGTAAATCCAATTCGAAGATTTTTCCCCGAATGGAAATGATAGAAAGTAGAACGACCTTAGCATCCCCTTAATACCGATTTTTAGTATTTAATATCTTGTTAACTATTACGAAAACTATTGTAAAATGGTAGAGGACTCTTTCAACTCAGTTTAGTCCGCTCTACTCTTATGCAAGAGTTTCATCATTACTTATCAAACACCCTGTATATATACAATATATGTAATGATAATATTTCAAATAATATCAACCGAGAACGACGTTAATGTATGTACAATGTCTATTTCTCATTCTTTATTAATGTGATTGGCACATTACAAAATTTTGTGATATAATAATTAGGTTATACAGGGTCGAAAAAAAATATTGTGCATTTTAAATTATTTATTTCTGTCAGCGTATAACAGTAAGATTATATTATTCTTCACTTTGCAAACAATCTTTTCCCGCACTTCATCCTGTCCCTCTCGTGTCACACACACACATACGCGCACACACACACAAAACTTATTATTTATAACAATATACGCGTATTGTTAACAATATTTATTAAAGACGTATAGCGAAATATTATTTGCTTTGAATGAAAGTTGTACTTTATTGTAAATTATCGCATGTGAATTATTATTAGCAAGAAAGGAGACCAAACTTTATGTATCTAGTATCTCGCTATAGGGCGCAAAACTCTTGCGTTTGTAGATTTTGTAGTATTTATATCGTTTGTCATATCCTTTCTCTCATGTGAGGCTACCACAAAGAAGGTAGAGATGTGTATACTATATCTTTTATTTTATTCATTCGAAAACAAGTTAATTTTTCTGTGTAGATTAATTATATTAATAAAAATAAAAGAAAGCCTATCTTGCAATTATTCTTAACATCATTGAGATTATTTTATTTTTCGTACAGTTTAAAATGTGCGAAATAGAATAAAGTTTAAAATACAAATTCAAACACTGGGCTGGATCTGGGGTTAGCCAAGACTCCCTATTACATAATCATTAAGCGCGTTCAAGTTGACAAAGTGGCTAGCCTGTTCGCCAAGCAAATGAACATAATTGGTTGTTACTTATAGATCCAATCAATCGCTCGGTAAGCATGCCTAGTGTTACGTCTCTGGGTAGTTCGTCCGATCCCGGGTTCGAACGGGCCCGCGACTATAAGGGTAAAGAGAGAAACTGCTGTCTAGATACGGAAAAGGAGTCTAATTCGATTTGTCCAGTCCCGCGATTAGTCAG
>NW_017257567.1:0-12994 GCF_001594055.1 Mycetomoellerius zeteki | reverse complement strand
CCCGCCACCGACTCGTGTGTTGGCGGGAGTGGGAGAGGCGTCAGGCACGCGCTGTGGATGTTCGTGTATTTCCCGGTCTGTTCGGGAAGGTGATTATTGGACAAAATTGAGATAGTTGCGGACGTGACACCTCCCCCCCCAAAAAGAAAATTTGTAAAATATTGGACCGAGTCCTATGTTTTATCAACTAATTTAGTCTATTATAGTTACTTATCCTAGTATGGTTATGGTCTTATATTTAGGTATTAATGTTATCAATTGTTTGTTCGATATTCATTTAGTCGTTTTCTTTGTTGGTTAACATTGCGCGGAGTTCTTTGTAGTATATCGGTTTAATGTTCTCACTTGCACTTTCACTGGGCATTGGCGCTGTGGGGGTGCGGGTGCGAGCTTCTGACGCAGAATGGGGTTGGGAGGGGGGCCCGATGGTGGGGGGTATGAAGGCTTCTTCATCTTGCTTCCTCGCGTCGTTCTCTCTCCTGGGTCCCGCTAAATGGAGCAGCAGGTGCGTAACGGAACTCCAGATGGCTCCGAGTAAATGCAGGCTCCAGCCGTATACAGAATGGAGCGCGTATCCGTGGATGATGGTATCCACGATTAATTTGATTAGTCTCACGAGTATGAATATTGCTAGGACTCCCGCACTCGCAGATCCGAACGTTACGAATCCCCTCCATAGGCGTGCTCCGGCGTTTTCAGCGATCTTCTCCATGGCCTTTTCGTCAAACAGATTTAGCATTCGAGATGCTTCCTGGGGAAATATTTTGGCCCATAGCTCCTCGTGCCAAGGTGCTTAGCATTTGTGGCTTCTCCACCGGGAACATGATGTGGCTTCGGAGGCGTTCTAAGTCGCTGCTTGAGTAGATTCCGCTGGTGGCGAGTTCTGAAGGGCTGATGTATTTCCACGTTGGTTGTGTCAATGGTTGGATGGTGGGTGGTGGCAGCGATTCCACTGGTCGTGGCATGAGGCGGAACCATGTGCCGTGTACTCGGTACATGGGCGGCAGGAGTTCGCTGCAATCTCTCGGTGTCCCTGATAGTGTCAGGATTGAATGCCGATCTATTTCCATGTGTCACAGGTAGCTCGGTGAAACATCCTTCTGTGTGGCGAATCTTGCATTCCACCGGGATGCATTTAATGAGGTGGATGACCTCCCCAGCTGTCACGGCTGTGTAACCGGGGGTCTTCATAATGTGATGAGCCATTTCGTCCGGCGCGATGCTGGATAGGGTGAGCGCGTTCTGAAGAATTTGTTTTTCTAGAGCGCATTTTTGCTCCATTATATCGCGGTAAAGGCGGGTCAGCTGTGTCTTTATGTGTTTCTCCACATAAACGAACTTAGAATTGACGTAGGCGAAAATGTCTAGGTTGTCGACGGAGATCCTTGACCGTATTTTGAAGGTGTGATCGCGTTGCGTTTCTAGAATAAACAGCTTTGGGTGCTCTGTTTGCACCAGTGTGTACCCGCAGAGGCTGATCTCGGTGGTTTTGGTGAGTGCGAAGGTGGTTTCTTTCGTGGTCACAGTGTACACGGTGGGTGCGGTTTGGTTGGTTCTGGGGGTCAATTTACTCGCTCGGCCCTCGTATAGTACATCGTAGTGGCTGAAGTGACAGCTATCGGGGTACGGTTGACCAGTATGTTTCTCCCCCGTCGGTGTCCAGGCACTGCGCAGACGCGAGTTTGCAATGTAAGCCGGAGGGCAGAATAATTTCTTCCGAGCTGCGGCGTATAGGGGCCTCGAAATCTCGCAGCGTCACTCGGATTGTTGCTTGGACAACCACGCTGTCCCAGGTTCCGTAGGGGTCGCTGTACTGTCCTCCGCTGCAAGTGCCGTCCACCGAAGTTCGGCCGGCGAGGGTGATGCTTCGTGTTGAAGAGCTGTTGGATTTAAGTCCCGCGACATATCCGTCTCTTCCCCCTAGATCGATCGCCCCGGTTTCGTGTATTCGTCTGCAGATGCTTGCAGTTGTTTCCCGAAGGTAGACTCTTCTTCCTCCATGAACTATTGATATGTGGGAGTGCATTCCGCAATAATAAATGATGCGGTCGATTTCCACCTTGCACTGGATCACCTTTGTTTTATCGAAGTCTGAGAGTTGAAGTAGCTGGAGGTAGGTGTCCGTGGCGATTGGCTCGATGTCTTCTGCTTCACAGTTTCCGATGTCTAGGAGCGACAGCGATGTTATATTAAGGCCGTGGCCTCCGCAATCATAGCCTATTAAACAATACACCGGTGACGTAAGGAGCGAGAGCACGCTAAAGAACCCAAAGGCGGCGGTCGGTTGATGCATTGTGGAACGCGTCGGATTTGTGACTGGTATTCTGTTGCTTTTGGTGTATCAATGACGTCCGCTAGGGCCCGGGTGGGGAGTTCCGTCGTCCGGTAGGTGCGCCCCTCGTTCTCCGATGTAACGTAGTTTTTTAAGCTTATCCGCATGCACGGTTCGTGTCTTATCTCTACTTATAGTTATTTTGATATTATTATTATTTAAAACTTCTAGGATTTCATGCGGTCCCGTGTATTGATCTGCAAATTTTCCTTTTACAGGCTCTTTTAATAAATACACTTGATCGCCTTGCTTAAATATTCGTGGATTGACTTTCCTATCGTAATAGCGTTTCGACCGATGTTTTGCTCGGGTAAGATTTTCGTGAGCGATTTCTTGTACGTCTCGGAGTCGGTTGAATAGCGAGGTCAGGTAGTCTGTATATGTCTCGTTTAAATCGTTTGGCAGGATTGGGTCGCTCGTTGGAATTCTTGCCGTTTTCCCGAACACCAATTCGTGTGGTGTATATTTTGTACCTTCGTGTACGCTCGTATTATACGAGAAAGATGCTAGTTTTAAGTGTTCGTCCCACTCGCAGTTTTGGTTTACGTATTGTTTTAGGTATTCCCAGAGCACATCAATTGAGCCATTTGATTGAGGACGGTATGCCGTGGTTCTAAATTGTGTGATATGAAATTTGCGTGCTACTACGCGCATAAGTGCGCTTAAAAAATTTGAGCCTTATCGCTCTGGGAGCGCCATAAACACAGACGAAATCGTTCACGAATGCGGCGGCTACATCAATCGCGGTTGTTTGTTTTAATGGTAATGCGAGAGAATATTTAGTCAAGAGATCTTGTATAGTCAATATATACGAGTTGCCCGTTCGAGTCTCAGGCAACGGACCCATAATATCCATTGAAATTTTTTCAAATGCTGTACCCGGAGTGTCTGTTAAGACCATGGGTTGGCGAGTTTTTGCGCGTACAAGTTTTTTTTGTTGGCAGTTCCTACAGTTTTGTATGTAGTTTTGAATATCGGTTTTCATGTTCGGCCACCTGTATCGTTCCTTAATGCGAAGATACGTCTTCGTCACACCCTTATGTCCTCCTACCGCGGAGTCGTGATATTCATTTAAGATTCGTGGGCGATCGCCTATCGGAGGCACCGTAACCTGGTTATTACAAATTGAAATCTTAACGCTGTGATCGTGGAATGTGGCGTTTAAGGTATCTTCGATTCTATACCAGGGTACTCTATCGAGATCGCTCTGGCATATGGAGACTGATCGCAGGGCGAGTTCGTTCACTACGTCTAATAAGGATGAGATTACTTCCACTATCATCTGGTTATCTACTACCTCCGATATGCGTTCCTTAACTATTAGCGCGATTATATATCGATTTCGGTCATCGATTAATCTTGCTCGTCCGAGAGTGGCGTTCTCGATCCGTGGTAGTCGATTTTGCTCTTTGAGCATACGTGCTTCCTGATCGCAGGGTTCCCCCCTTTGTGTGACGAATATTACTAGATTGTCTTTCCTTGTAGTGAAATCGTCAGGTAACGTTCGTATGTTGAAGCGTTGGTGAGGAGCGTTCGGTGCGTCGGGGATTTGAGCATCACTGTCATCGCTACTGTCGTCTAGTTCGGTATCGCTTATGTCGAAGATTTCGTCACGTACGGAAGAGTGTATGGTTGTTTGATCGTTGGCGAGAGACGAAATCGCCTTTTTTTTTGTCGTTAGGGGAAGTAGAGTTTTATGACAGTCCGGTTTTTTGTTATCTTCGGCTGTTGAGAAGGTCGTTGGGTTTCTGGAGAGTGCGTCAGCGTTTAGGTTTGTTTTTCCCGCTCTATAAGTAATGTCGTATTCATATTCAGCAAGTTTAAGTTTCCACCGCATGAGTCTGGATGTGGGATCTTTGACGGAGTTTAGCCATGTCAAGGGTTTATGGTCTGTTACAAGTTCGAATTTTCGCCCGTATAAGTATGGCCTAAAATGGTTCACACTGTAGATTATAGCTAGGAGTTCCTTCTCGATTGTGGAGTAATTCTGTTCGGCGGAGTTTAATAGTCGTGAGGTATAAGCGATAGGTCTGTCTTTACCTATTATTCCTTGGCTGAGTATGCCTCCTATCGCATATTTTGAGGCATCGGTGGCGACTATGAATGAGCGCGTGAAGTCAGGATATTGTAGGAGGGGTTCTGTACATAGCGAGGTTTTGAGAGAGGCAAATGCTTGCTCCTGCGCGTCGGACCATTCAAAATTTGTATCCCCCTTTAAGAGGTTAGTTAGCGGGCGAGCGATTTTAGAGAAATCCGGAATGAAACGGCGGTAGTACCCCGCTAGGCCCAAGAATTGTTTAATGCCCTTGGGGTCGCTTGGTTTAGGAAAGTTTTCCACCGCGTGAAGTTTTTGCGAGTCTGGTTTCACTCCGTTTTCTCCGATAATATGGCCCAGGTATGCGACTTCTTTGCGCAGGAACTCGCATTTGTTGGGTTGGAGTCTCAAATTCGCCTTACGTAACCTATCGGCGAGTTTATTGAATTTCGCTTCGTGTTCCCAGAGAGAGCTGGTAAGATATAGGTTATAAAAACGAATTTTATCGTGAAAACGAAGCATGTTTTCCTTCTTGTAAGAAAAATTTGATCATAGTCGAATGTAATTATTGTGTAATATAATTTGATTGTTTGAATTATTTTTACAGAGAACGAAAGTCAGAAATAAATGTATCTTTGCAAATTTAAATTATAAACCGACAAATAAATTTGATTCACTGTAAATTTAAATAACGGCAATTATCGTTAAATCTTATAATATTTATTTGGAAGAATAACAATTCATTAATAAATTGATTGTTTAATAAACTATTATTAATAAGCAGTATGCAATTCTTTATATAAATGACTGCATATTATATCTATATTTTATAAATCTCCAAGAGGATTATTACTATATAATACTAATGAAGATTTATCCAATTTGTTGCTTATTTATAGAGGGCCATAAAAAATTATTTAAATTTACAGTGAATTAAATTTTATTTATCGATTTATAATTTAAATTTGCAAAGTTACATTTATTTCTGACTTTCGTTCTCTGTAAAAATAATTCAAACAATCAAATTATATTACACAATGATTACATTCGACTATGATCAAATTTTTCTTACAAGAAGGAAAACATGCTTCGTTTTCACGATAAAATTCGTTTTTATAACCTATATCTTGTCACTTCGGCTTCTGTTTTAACCTATTCCTACGGAAGTTCGTCATAATTGCACCACAATTTGATATGCTACGAACTTTATTGGAAAAAAGGGTGTGCTATGATTGTGCCGCCGAAGTCTACGCAATTGTGAACGATCTCGCGCGCCTGCACGAATGGACAACCCGTCATACTGACCTGTATGTTGGTGCAACACCCTGTACACAACTATGTCGTCCAGGTAGACTAACATTTCGATTCCCTGTAGTCCGGACAGGACGTGGTCCATAAGCCGTTGGAATGTGGCTGGCGCGTTTTTTAGGCCGAATGGCATGCGATTGAATTGGTAGTGTCCGTGCGGTGTAGAGAAGGCGGTTTTTGGCGCGTCTATACTTTCCATGGGGATTTGGTGAAAACCCAGGTCGAATACGCTAAAGTATTTAGCGCCTCCGAGCTGGTCCAGGATCTCCGTGATATTAGGGAGAGGGTATGCGTCGCCGATGGTTTTTTCATTCAGCGATCGATAATCGATTACCATGCGCCACCTCTTGTTTCCGTGTGAATCAGGTTTCTTGGGTACTACCCAGAGGGGGGAATTGTAAGGGGAGTCGGAAGGGCGGATAACGTTGTTGTCTAAAAGTGTCTGTACTTGTCGGCTTATTTCTTCCTTATGGATTGGTGGATATCGATATTGCTTCGTGTGAATAGGGCGAGGATCGGTGGTGTTTATTTTATGATAAATGGTATTTGTGCAGCCAAGGATGTCGGAGGGCAGTTGAAAAAGGTCGTTATGTTTGTCTATTAGTCTGTTTATGTGCGTTACCTCTTCGTCGTTTAGATGGTTGAGTCGTAAGAGTGGTTTTATTTGTTCTGAGCGTCCGTTTTTTGGAGTATTTTTTGTTACGGCTAGGGTGACTCGTTGTGTATGGTCATTTGTTTTTTGCTTCGCTTTTTCCAACCCTAGGGCCGGATCGCTACAATCTTCAGGTTGTAACGTATTACTTAGGGAATGAGTAGAAATAGTTTCGATTTCCTCGATCTGGATTATTGGAATTTCTATCTCCCGGTCGACTTCGTCGATATTGAAAACGCTAATAAGAGCTCTACCGTTATGGTTAGCGACTAACGCACCACCTAAGTATACGTTGTCGCAAATATCAAGTCGCGGTACGTATCCCTCTAATAATTCTGTATTAGCGACTCGTACGGGGATAGTAACGCGGGATCTGGAAGGAATAGTAATTGTGTTATTTTGTATAAAGGGAATTGTGATGCCTCGCCACGTGAGAGATTTCCGTATGAAATCGATTTTAGTGGCGTCGCGCAGGAAGTCCGACCCTAAGATGCCTTCCTGGGATATCGGAAAGTCGTCTTTTACGACTTGGAGGGTAATAACGTGGTCCTTGAATTTTATGTCGGTGGACCCGAGCGTTTTTATGTCCCCGTCGGTTATTCCGCTAAGGAAAATCGAATGTTAATCTGAACACACGTCTCGGGATGTAAATTACGTTTTTTTATCAAATTTGGCGCGGCACCCGTGTCTATCATGAACTCAGTGTCGCGTATCAGGCCATTAGCGAAAATGTTGACGGTTGGCGCGTGTGAGAAATCGTTGGGATTTAGTACCGCTATTTGGCGTCTGTTTTCTCGTCCGGTTGGGTTTCGATTACTCTTACCGGGCGGCTCTGATCCTGTGTTCGGCCCGCCCGAGATTCGTCTACGGCTCTCGGGGGGCTTGTGGAGTTTCCCTGCATTGCGCGGGAATTATTGTATTCGCGCTTACGGCACTGTTCTATTTCGTGTCCCGCATTTTTGCAATAACGACACCATCTGGTAGCTGGGTACTCGCGGTCGTTACCAGGCGGTCTTTGATAATTGATATTTCGATCAGCTCTGATCTCGCGCGTTTCGGTGTCTCGAGGGAAGGTTGATCGACCTGCGTTATCGAAACTGCGCGACGCTACGTAATCGCGGTCGCGTCCGAGAGGGTAACGCCCGGGGGGAGTTCTGCTATGTTCTGGCGTTGAATGCGCAAGGGGGCCTCGGAGCGGATTTGCGGGTACTAGCCCTCGCTGGTAATTTTCAGCCCGTAATTTGGGGGTGTACCGTGATTTATCGAGCTCTTCCCTCTTTGCTAGTGTTTTGGCAGTTGCGAACGCTTCGAAGGGGCGCGTGTGGCATTCGGGACTGATTTGTAAGCGGTATTGCAGCGGGAGCCCGTCGCAAAATGATCTAGCCGTGAGCGCGTCGATTTCGTTGGCGATGGAAGGGGGCAAGGACCCTCTTGAGCGGCGTTCCGCGTCTAGTATTGCGGACCGGAGATCTTTTACGCGACTAATATAATCGAGCATGTGTTCTTCTCTTCTGATAAAAATAGTGCTTAGTTCCCCGCGATATTGATCGATAGTCTTGGCTGAGCCAAAGGCTCCATTCAGTAGATCTATCAATTGCGCGATCGTTTCACATGGCTCATCTTCCACGGCATAGTACGCTTGCCCGCGTAATTTATTTATCAGTAGTTTCGTGAGGTTCCTTTCGGATGACGAGGGTACGATCTCCTTGGCGCGGCGGCACGCTCTTATGAACTGTGGGAGGGGAAGGTTACGTCCGTCAAAATATGGCACCGATTCTGTGGCTTCGCGGAACGAGATTTTTGGCATTTGAGATACTTCCGATAAGTTATCCTCCGGGGGGAAGGTTTGATATTGGCGCTGGGCGTCAGTTAGGGTGTAAGACGGGTCTTGGTACTTAATTTGATCCACATCGCGACGGAGGCTACTGAGTTCCCGAAGCAACTCTTCTTTGAATGAGAGGAGGAGGTCGCGAGTGGCGCCGGTCTGTTCGATATGTGTCGTATCTTGCTCGCGTCCGGGGTAGGTGGTGTGGTTTGCGCGCTCGCTCTGTTCCCTCGTGCGACTTAAATTTTCGCGGTCTTGTTCCAAAACGCGGCGCTCGGCGTTGAGCCGTGCTCTCTCGATTTCGTGACCACGCTGAAGGTCGTCGCGTTCTGCCTGTAGTTGCTCTTTCTCTACTTCGCGTTCTTTTTCGATATCTGCGCGTTCCTTATCTAGGACCGCGCCCTGATTTCGTAAACGTTCTTCCTGTTTCATGAGCGCTTGGCGTAGCGTCTCCAACTCGTCTTCGCTGAGCTTAGCGGTCGCCCCCCTTTTTCCGCGGGTATCCATAGCGAGCTTATTCCGGCGGATAGAGTATTGTTGTACGGGGCGACGATTTTTCAAATCCCACCGCTGTCACCAGAAAATGTTACGTCTCTGGGTAGTTCGTCCGATCCCGGGTTCGAACGGGCCCGCGACTATAAGGGTAAAGAGAGAAACTGCTGTCTAGATACGGAAAGGAGTCTAATTCGATTTGTCCAGTCCCGCGATTGGTCAGAGGCGGGCGCTAGATATACCTATTATAGTGGATTCTGACTCGCTCCAAGGCTGCTCACCCGTTGTATCTAAATACACGATGAATTTTTCCAGAACGGCAAGACACTCTGGACAAGTAGCAAGACCACGCAGGGTAGTGGTTTGCACGGAACATACGCTACAGGTTTCAAATCGTTCGGGAAAACCTAGATGGATATAGTGTCTAAGGACTCCTAGGTACTGTTCCTTATTTTCGGCTGGCGTGGAGGCGTAGCACTCAGGGCACTTGACAGCTCGGCTCTCTCTATGCTGGAAGAACAATGATGACACGCAGCATGCACTTTGCAGCCACAGGTTTCGTGGACTCACCGCAAGGATTCGAGCGTCGACGGATGGGCGTGAACGTGGGTGCACAGGGCACATTCTCCGGGTGGCCAATTAAAGCTCGTTTCCTTCTGGGAAGGATATCAATTAACTTCCCACTTACCTTGTGTTATTCTTTCTTGAGTTAATCAGCGAGGGCTCGGGTTGGCGGTTGCGGTCTGTGCTGCTCAAGCTGTGGTTTGTGGATCCGATTGGCGTGGTCTCCTGGTCTGCCCACGTTGATTGGTCAGGGTTGATTGTAAACGCACATCCACTTCACGAGTACGGTCGCGTATCTTACATTCGGTCTCGCGTGAGTTTTAATGAACTGGGTGGTTTGTTAAGAAACAGACTATCGAGTAAGTTAAACTGAGTACAATTGTATATATTTGCTCAATTCAGACATTTGGACAGTGAATCTAAATATAACATATACTTAGTGCGTAAACCCTATTATTATAAAAGAAACTATCAGTCTTATGCTTAAGTTACTGATCCCGACGGGGACTGAATTAGAATTGGTACTTATTACTAGGAAGACGGCGCGACGGGCGGAGAAGGACTGCCCGACTCTGAGAAATATTCGTTGCTCTTCCGTATTTTGGAGAGGGAGTTTCCCGCCACCGACTCGTGTGTTGGCGGGAGTGGGAGAGGCGTCAGGCACGCGCTGTGGATGTTCGTGTATTTCCCGGTCTGTTCGGGAAGGTGATTATTGGACAAAATTGAGATAGTTGCGGACGTGACACTAGCCGCTTTGCCGTCTTGAACTCGGCCATTATAACCGTTGCACCAAGAAGGAAGCAAAACTAGCAGAAAGTAGGGTTGCGTTTAGGAATCACGCCTAGGGGCACCAGTTTCACCAACACCAATTAACTTAATCGGCCATTGACTGACCAATCGTTGTTTAATAGAATTGACTAATTGCGGTTGACAGTTAATCATCGATTAAGCTTAATCGGCTTGGTGAAACTGGCCCTATATAACTTTAGGGTGCATTTTTGCTATTATATACGTAACGTAACCTACAGCTTAGAGTTATCTGGACGTAATTCCTGAACGCAACCCTGCTTTCTGCTAGTTTTGCTTCCTTCTTGGTGCAACGATTATAGTGGTTATGTAATAGGGAGTTTGGCTAAGTTCTATATTAATAAAAGTAGTGCAAAAGTCCGCCATGTTGAACTTACTAACCATACCACGGTTGTATTTCGATAGTTGTGTCGAAAATATTCTTTTTATCATGGATCTACAATAGAGTTTTAAGCCTTAAGTCGTAAGAAATTGACCAATTACAGTCGAATCCAAGGAGAATAATCGACTGTGATTCGCCCATTTCTTATAGCTTAAAACTTAATATACATTACAATTATATAATAGAATATTTAAAATCAAACTTGTTTTTGCAAAACAATAATATGAAGGAAAATTTCAATAAAATTACGTTAACAATGGATATATAACTGAGAATAAAACTAAAGATTACATCAAGATCATCATCACTACTTTTTGGATATAAGTTATTTAAGGTATTCTGTATTAATTCTTGTCTAGCAGTTACGGCACAAGCTATAATAATATTTGCGCGAGATTGTCCCTGGTCTGCCATTTTTTATTTATTTGACCGATTTGCCGTTCGAAAACTATTCGCACTCGAGGTGCACCTTGCCCCCATCACCATTTACTCGGTACTATCCTCAGGGTAACGTTTCCGAACGCAGCCTAAATTATGAGTATTCTAGTGAATTTGCACTTTTGTATAATTTTCACCTTATTTCGAGATACACAATCGACCCCCTGATCGAGTTTTATGTTTATCCATATTTAACCTTATTCTACCCGACAAGTAGATTTTCGAACGCACCCTTGTAGATCCGGGGTAAGTGTGCAAACACAATAGAGTAGTAAGCTTTAAGCCTTAAGAAATTGATCAATTACAATCGAATGTGAGAAGAATAATCGACTGTGATTGGTCAATTTCTTACTCTTACTTCTTAAACCTAGAGTCCTAGATTTATTAGAGAGGTGCAACCGGCTTAAGTCAGTATGACAAAAGTATTATACTAGGGACGGTACTAAACATGGCTGACATGTTATGAAACTGCCTTTAAACTGTCAACAAGATAAGACAAAGTAATATAAAATTATATTTAAATGAATCGTATCAATTCTTTAGAGGGAATATTTATGTATTAATAAGTCAGTTGATTAATTGTCATTATAATCGCTTTTGCGTATCACCATAACCTCTTAATTTGCACTGTTGTTAACGAAGTAAAACTTTACTCGATGGTAAAGATTCTTGATAAAATTATTCCTGAAATTAAAAAAAATATTGCATTACTTAAATAAATAATTCTGTATGAAACGTAAGTAGTATGTGGGCAGCCATGGGGCGTCACAACAAACCCCCTCCACTCTACCCTTGGCGTCAAAACAAACCCCCTCTTCCCCCCGTCGAGCTGTCAAAACAAACCCCCTCCATGCCTCGCCAGACGTCATGGGCGTGGCCTAGACGGGTCCGTCTGGAACAATGGGGACTCTGATTGGGTGGAGACGAAAAAAGGGGATAATGAGGTAATTAAATAGAGCATTTTGATTGGTTCTCTCCATGGCTGCCCACTCACTGATTGGTTCGCTCCATGGCTGCCTACGCTACGATTGGTGAGGGAGAGGTCGCGTTGAGAAAGAGAGAGAGAGAGAGAGAGAGTGAAAATGGGAAAGCCGAGGAAAATAGGACCCCGGACATTTTTTGTCAGGGAGAGGGGAAAGGTAGAGACATGAATAGCGTGAAGTTCTTTATTCTGTAGGTCATTTTTTGCTGCTGTAGCTCTTTGTCTGGGACGTACCGACGTTTATTATTTATGGGTACTTTTTTTACGAACATTTTCGAGACTAGAAGAGTCTCGCTTTCACTTGGTAGTAAGACTAACTAAAACAGGAATGAACATGATCACCTGATGTGACGTCTTCGATGTGATTCAGGCATTGCGTTAAAGAAAAAATTCTTTATATTTTTTCATGTATTTAATCTACATTATCTAAACTGTAAATGGGGAACGAGGTTAGGAAGAGTAAGGAACAGACGAAATTTATATGACAAAAACGATTATTTATTTTTTAAAAAAAGGTATTACATGAAATAGGTATTTTACTTTTTTAAAAGAGTACACGTTTGAACATGACAGCATACAGCATGACAATTCGTTAATTTTCGTTTACAATGAAGAAAAATTTTATGAAATAGTTGTACGATCATTCGATCATTGAGTTTATAATCAGAGGTAAACAGACTAAGAAACTGGCTAAGATTATAACCATTACACATAAAATATAGAAATACACAGCAGTATTGTCCGCAGGTTTGAGAAAGCATTCCTTGCAACGTCGTCGTATTCCAGCGATACATGGTGGAGTTTCGGCGAAGACGTAAGAGGAATCTTGAGTCCAACGGTGGCAATCCGTAGCTATCGAAGTACGTTCCTGTACCGTGTTCATCGAAGGCGACCCAGTGCTGACCTGGTCGATCGTGATCGTCCGTGTTAGCGACAATGGCAGTCGACCTCGTCCACACCCTCGGCAGTTGGTCGGCAGGATAGACCCCCGCATGTCGAACACTGAGATGATGCAATGCGTTTAAAACTTCCAACGAATTCATTTCTCGTCGTAGGAGAGCGTGAAAAAGGAAATGTTTGTGCAAATTCAGAATTTACCTCTTTTGGCGATGAGGGTGTTGTAAAATTCTCAAAATTTAGCTTTCGTAAAACGTTAGTGATAGCTTTATCTCTATCC
>NW_017257566.1:65831-66061 GCF_001594055.1 Mycetomoellerius zeteki | reverse complement strand
GAAGTAAATCTAAAAATTAACCCTAAAAATGTACTTTCTTTGGTCGTGAAGTAAAATATTTGGGACACTCAATTTCCGCTGCAGGAATTTCCACGGACAATAATAAAATTGCTGCTATTGAAGAGTGGCCAATACCGCGAAATAAAAAACATTTGGGGAGCTTTTTGGGATTATGCTCTTGTAACGATGCACCCCTTTAACGCATCGTTCCCGACAGGTTCCCCGTCGGA
>NW_017257566.1:62393-64918 GCF_001594055.1 Mycetomoellerius zeteki | reverse complement strand
CACTCCAACCTGCTCGAACCTCTTTCTAGCCCGCACCAAGAGTCTCCGACGAGCTACGTCCGCGCAAAGGAAGTTAGGTTGTTACACTCTTATTATCGTAAATTCGTGAAAGGATTTTCTTTATTGGCAAAGCCTCTGTATATCCTTACAGAGAATCAAGCAAAATTCGTCTGGGATGAGCAATGTGAGAGTAGTTTCAATAGTTTGAAACAAGCTCTTATCTCCTCACCGATTCTCGCTTTTCCCACTGAGGAGGTGGAGCTCTTTCTCGATACAGATGCATCGAATTTCGGAATCGGTGCAGTTCTGTCACAAAGGCAAGACGGGAGTGAAAAAGTTATCTGCTATTTTAGCCGTGTTTTAAATAAAGCCGAGAGGAATTATTGCGTTACGCGACGCGAACTTTTGTCGATTGTCGATTCGATTAAATCGTTTCATCACTATTTGTATGGTCGGAAGTTTTTAATAAGAACGGATCATATGTCGCTTAAATGGTTAATGTCCTTCAAGGAGTTGGAGGGCCAATTGGCACGTTGGGTGGAGAGGCTTCAACAGTATGACTTCCAAATAATTTATCGAAAAGGTGTCTTACATAAAAACGCTGATGGATTATCCAGACGTCCTTGTGCAAATACGAAGTGTCAATATTGTGCAAGGATAGAAATTAAGGAGGCCTCAAAAATAGGGAGTGTTGTTGCAAGGATAGTTTTGTCTGAGGAAAAACTGGAAACCTGGCGTCAGGAACAACTAGAGGATCCTGGCATTTCCATTATTCTTCAAGGAAAGGAGGCTGGGATCCGACCATCTTGGCAGGAGGTTGCGTCTAAGGAGACGCCCGCCAAAGTGTACTGGTCCTATTGGGATTCCTTAGAAATTAAGGATGGTGCACTTTATAAAGTCAGCGGTTGATGGACAGGGTACTGAGTGGGCTCCAGGGGATCGAACTGTTCGTATATCTCGACGATATAGTACTCTATGCTAGCAGCTTGACGGAACACGCGAGCAAATTTAATCGATTAGCCGAGCGATTACGTACCGCCAACTTGAGATTGCAGCCAGACAAATGCGAGTTCTTGAGGAAAGAAGTAACATACCTGGGTCATGTAATAAACGAGGCGGGCGTTCGACCCGACCCGAAAAAAATAATAGCAGTAAAAAATTTTCCTAGACCCAGGAATGTGAAAAACATAAAACAATTTTTGGGCCTGGCGGGATACTACCGCCGTTTCCTCAATAACTTCTCCAAAACAGCCAAACCACTCACACGCCTCTTAAAAAAGCAGGAGCCTTTCGTATGGTTGGAATCTCAAGAGAGTGCTTTTGCGACTCTTAGAGATGAATTATGTACGGAACCATTGTTAATCCATCCCGACTTCACTCGACCGTTTATTCTTACGACCGACGCGTCCGGCTACGCCATAGGCGGTATATTAAGTCAAGGCGAAATAAGTAAAGATATACCGATAGCCTACGCGTCAAGGTTATTGAATAAAGCAGAACAAAATTACTCGACTATTGAAAAAGAATCTCTGGCGATCGTGTATTGTGTACACGGGCACAAGGGCATAACAAAAACTTTCCGTAGAATCCGGAGTAATTATTATTGGCCTAACATGAAAGAGAACGTACAAACGCATATTCAAAACTGCCGCAATTGTCAACTAAAGAAGTTAATACGAAAGAAAACTAAACAGCCCATGGTGCTGACCGACACACCGGGCTCGGCTTTCGACAAAATATCAATGGACATCATGGGACCGATACCCACGTCTCGCGAAGGTAATTCATATATTCTCACTGTACAAGATTTATTGACGAAATATTCCGTGGCAATCCCTTTGGAAAAAGCAAGAGCAATCGACGTGGCAAACGCCCTAGTTGACCATTTCATATGCCTATATGGCGCCCCGAAAGCGCTGTTAACGGACCAAGGCACGCACTTCCTTAATGGTCTAATGAGAGTGATTGCCCGAAAATTTAAAATAGCACAATACCACACAACTGCTTACAGACCACAAGCTAATGGGTCTGTGGAGCGTTCCCATCATGTACTATGGGAATACCTTAAACAAATAGTATAGAACATGAAACAACCTAACTCCCGTTGCTTGTACGTAGCTTGTCGGCTAATGCGGTCGGAAACGCGAGAGGTTCGTATCGGAGAAGGAAGGCACTTACAATAATATTACGCGTGCAGGTAATTCCGCATTGAACATTTATTTAAGCAAATAGTAACGGACATATACAAAATAATTAGGCAATTGTAAAAGAGTAGATCATTAACGCTACATATATTATTACATAAAACGATATATAATACACGCGGCTGGACTTTAAACGCTACACAGAAATTAACGCAAAACGGTATATGTTACACGCGGCTGGACAATACACGAAATTCAATAATAGCGCGAATCGGACTAGAATACAGGCGGTCGGAATATGGATGCAGCGTGCGTATAGCGCGCACTCGGCGGATCTCGGGTCCGTGCGGTGGCGCGCCCTAGTTTGTCCACGGCGGCGCG
>NW_017257566.1:58830-61810 GCF_001594055.1 Mycetomoellerius zeteki | reverse complement strand
GTTTTAAAAATGTTCGGGCGCACCGCGCCCTCATCGCTGCGATGCAGCGGCGTCCGGCGGGTGTAATGCCGGATACGATGCACTTATCGGGGGTGCATCGTTACAAACAAAAGAGATTGGGACCAGTACCTGAAATTAGCATGTTTCTCTTACAACACCAGTGTACATGAGGGAACGCAATACACACCTCATGAGCTGATATTTGGCAAAACGGCTCGTGTACCGGCCAGCACGACACTACCGGAAGACATCAATAACGATAGTTACAATTATTATTTTGAAACCCTGCATAAAAAAATAAAAGACATTCAGGAAATAGCTCGCAACAACCTTAAGAAAGCGAAAGATAGATCTAAGCGTTATTACGATAAGAAAGCGAACCCTTACGAATTTAAGGTAGGCGATAAGGTATTTTTATTGAAAGAACCAACAAGTAAGTTAGGGGACCAATATACAGGCCCGTATAGAATAATAGAAACGTTCAGAAATAATAATGTTAAACTTAAGTTAAATTTAAGGAACACTAAGATAGTGCACACCGATAAATTGAAACCTTGCCCCACCCCATCGGAAGAAGAACCCTGTCAACAGCGGTTATCGGAGAACTCGGCCGACAGTTCAACCTCGGACGACGAACAGTAAACATGTGCCTCTTAATCTTCACCACACTAAGGCCGCACTTATCGGATACGACTGCGGAGGCGAGGGCTTTAACATTACGACCCTTTCCCTCTTAGACGTGGGGGAATGCAGCATGGAGAGCATCGAACCGAAGGAAGAAGAAATGTACGTGCAACTGTTGCAATCGTCCGACTACGATAAGACAACAATTATCCAATGCAGAATGGAAATAGACAAGACCATCCACTATTGCGGGATGCACTCCCACGTCTCCATCGTACACAACGGGAAGAGAGAATATTTGCAAGAGATCGGAGAACAGGGATGCAAAAGATTGCACGCCACGGGCACCATTCGAATTGCTAACGCCGAGATAGATAGAATCCAACAGAACACCACGAATCTGAGAAGCATTACACTAGCCGGATCAACCACGGTAGACGGACGGTGCTCCGGATTCCAGTACACAGACGGCTACGGAACCTGGGATAACGTAGTCGTTCAAGCTTCCGTCAGAATTACTCTGCGGACCTTGGAAGCACCAATTAAGAGGACGACGGGTAATATAATTACACCATCAGGTACTCATTGCAGGCTGACGACAGGATGGTGCACGGACACTGAAGGGATGGAGACCTTTTGGGCACCCCTACTCATCGACCACTGTCATTTTAATCAATATGATATCCTCTACGAGGGACCAGCCACCAAACTATTTTCGAGAAACAGCCCGATAACGCCGACTGTCTACACAGTCACGACACAGGACACAACCTTCGCCTTAACCAAGACATCAGATTTCGACATTTGCGGATACAGGCTAGCCCAAACGGAACACCCAAAATTGTTCATCTTGGAGACGCAAAAGGGAAAAACCTTCGGGAGTCGATCTAAGATAGCAGTCGATAATCTTGACATCTTTTTATATGTAAATTCCAAATTCATCTATGTGGAAAAGCATATAAAAACACAACTTACGCAGCTGTACCGAAATATCATGGAGCAAAAGTGCGCTCTTGAAAGACAGGTATTACAGAACGCACTAACACTCGCTAGCATCGCACCAGACGAGATGGCATACCGCATCACGAGAGAACCAGGATACACAGCAGTAACTTCAGGAGAAGTTATATACCTGATAAAATGCATCCCAGTAGAATGCAAAATGCGACACGCGGAGCAATGCTATAATGAACTACCAGTGACACACCGCAACACATCTCTCTTTCTACTACCGAGATCGAGAATACTATCAAGAACCGGCACACAACGTGACTGTAATAACCTCTTACCTATTATGTATAAAATCCACGGAGGATGGTTTAGGATGACACCCAAACCAGTAGAGGTACTGACGCCGCCCATCATTCAACCACTGACGCAACCGGCGTGGCGCTACATCGATGCAGCATCCTTAGCAACGAGCGGAATATACAGCAGTGAAGATATAGACCGACTTTGCTCTCACATCATGTTCCCGATCGAAAAACCGTCCATGTTAAACACTATAGCAAAAGGAGCCATGGGCGAAACCATTCAACCCGGTAGTGTATACATGATGAATCTGTTGGATGAAAATTCATTAAACCAGATCGCGGAATCCGCCGGAGGGAAATTATGGAGGAGCTTCGTCACCTTCGGTTCTGCCAGTGCGGGCGTACTGGCAATTTTCATAATCGTAAGAATTGTGAAACTAATCATAGACACCATGATCCACGGATACGCCCTACATACAGTGTATGGATGGAGTTTACACCTGTTGGGAGCAGTATGGAGCTCAGTAACCCACCTACTTCTACACCTGGGAGGCAAACAACGAGAGGAACCAACTGCACCCGAAGATGACCTTTCAGCGTGCCATAATACCCACCTTGAAAAGCAGGCCCCCCAAAGTGCGAGTGCGAAAACAAGTGTAAGCGAAAATGTAAGCGTGATCGTAAATGAAAACGAAACCAAAGTGCATCAGATATCGCCCCGTTACTCATACATTGAACTACGCAAATACTTGAAAGACACTAAGCACACAGACAATGCGCCGTAAAATATTGGCATGCGCCAATATTTTAAAATAAGGGGGAGGGTGTTACATCCGACAACGTAAGCCCCTCACTAATTTTAAACATTAAAGCAATAAGTAAGTGGTATAAGGTTAAGACTAGAATATAAGTAAGTACAGCGCTTAGCGTACTCATAATACTCATAACCATAATGCATACACTCTAGAACGTAAGAATCCCCTCCATAGAGACGAGGCATCGATGCAGCAAGGTGGTGGAAGACGGAGTCAAGCCCCACCACCTGCAGGACGCGCCGTCTCACGCGTGGGAGTAGCCCGCGCGTGGGAGAACCAACGCCGCTC
>NW_017257566.1:56771-58113 GCF_001594055.1 Mycetomoellerius zeteki | reverse complement strand
CATGACCTCCTTCTATCAGCATCACATTAATAAAACGCAGATTTGCCGCGAGTGCTACGTGGATAAATCCCCGTTTGACCGTAGCTCGTATAATTATACCATTAGACACTACGTACGAATAGGATTCAGTCACACGTCGGTTGATTGCGAAGGTTGCGACAACACGTTGCCCACCGAGGAACGCGTGCAACTCTGTCCGATTTGCGTTGCGTCCGTCTCAACCTTCGAACAGTACCTGATACATTCGGGAGATAGGCCGTTTGACTCCACCGAGCCTACTATAATAGCGATCAGTGAAGAGCGACACCCGCAGATAATGCCAATATAACCTAATCTTAATTCGATCACGCTAAAGAAGTTACACGCTTAAGAGGAATCCGACTAGGTTTGTAGACAAGGGGGCACATTACAATAAATTCGCTCGAAACCGCTCTAGATTCCCCACCATGTCGTGGTGAGTCCCCTAGACTTAATCATTAATCATACAATATACGCTAAATGTTAAATTTCCTTGATTTTCCTCTTGTTCCTTTCCCCCTATACTTTTTCTTTTTTTTTAAAAAAGAGTCAAGCCTCCCACGACGCAACATCAGTCATAAATCGACATCGACAATTTACTTTTACTCGATATGTTGTAAGTTTTTTATTGAGATACACTATTTTACGCTTTAAAAAACGTCGAACTTATATATAATCGATGTATTTCGTAGTAACAATTAAAAAAACTTATAAATAAAAATAGTGGTTTCTTTCCGTTAACCTGTGTATGTGTGTAGAGATACACAATATTGACTTCTTTCCGTTATCTTGTATGTAGAGATACCACATCCTGTGAATATGATAGGATGCGTCATGCGTTTCTATCTCCCTTTTGCGCACACCTTTTATTTTTTTACAAATGATAAGACGGAGTTGCGGTTTTGTTCACGTTTCCGATGATTTGAACGATATATAAATGCGTACGAGGTAAGGTTCTTCACGCATTGTTTTTCTGAACGCGCGGATATGTCAAGCGATAACAGTTTGAACGAAAGTATGGACAGTGATCTGTATTATTACGATTTTTCAGATACAGACGATGATCTGTATTGTCACGAGTGTGTGCTACCGAGTCCCATATCGTTTGCATCCTGTGTGAAGGAGAATAGTCATTGGAATTTAGCTACACATCATTTACGGAGAGCGATTGGAAATCAATGTCCGCGAGAGATTTTGTGGATGAAAAGCGTAATAGCTCTCGATAGTCGCGCGAGAAAGTATGAGAGCAAAGCGTTGAAGTGTGTACGGAAAATCTATGGTAATGGTAGTCATATTCGAAAGATATATAAGAAAATTAAATTAG
>NW_017257566.1:52782-55718 GCF_001594055.1 Mycetomoellerius zeteki | reverse complement strand
TCCCAGTTGAGCAAGAATACGAAAAAGAAGTATTTGTGTGACAGGTAGGTAAGAATAATTAAGTGTGTTTTTTTATACAGAGCGATAAAAAAGTCGTGTAACGTGTTATGAATTGTTCTTTTTTACAGATGTCTACATTATTTTCATACGAGCAAGAAGTTGTCGTTTCACGTTGTTGACTGTGCTAGGACGAACGATTGCGCTGTTATTCTTCCGAACGAGAACGACAAGTGGTTGTCGTTTCGTAATCATAACAAAAAGGAGCGACTTCCCTTTGTGGTTTACGCCGATTTGGAGTGTATACTGGAAAAGAAGACCAGTGATGAAAATATATCGAGGTTCACTTATCAACATCACAGGGTTTTCAGCGTAGGCTATTACATACGTTGTGCATACGATGAAACTATGTCAGTATACAGATCTCGTCGCGGTGAGGATTGCGTATTGTGGTTTGTCAATGAATTATACGATTTGGCGCATCGCGCGAAAACGATATTTGATAAGAACATTACTATGACGGGGCTTACTTCGGACGAGTGGGAAAACTTTCGAGACGCGTCTTATTGCCACATCTGTGAAAGACCGTTCGAGGAAGGAGATTTGCGCGTGCGCGATCATTGTCATTTAACCGGACGTTACAGAGGTCCCGCGCATTCATGTTGTAATTTAAATTATCAAAAGTCGTACGTTATTCCTATGTTTTTTCATAACTTGTCGGGTTATGACGCGCATTTTATCATAAAAGATATCGCTAATAGTTTTGAGGGTAGCGTGTATTTGTTACCGATAACGAAAGAAAATTATATATCGTTTACGAAATATGTCAAGGATACGGCGAAAGTCAAGTGGGGAACGGACAATGTGAAACTGCGTTTTGTGGATTCTTTTAAATTTCTCAGTACTAGTCTTGAGAAATTGGTATCGTATCTCGACAAGAGTAAATTGACAATCACGCGGTCGGAATTTCGCAATCTTAACACCGAGGATTTTGATCTGCTTACGCGTAAAGGAGTGTTTCCGTACGAGTACGTCAACAGCGTTGATAAGCTGGACGAGACTAGTTTACCGCCGCGCGAGTCGTTTTACAGTTCGTTAACCGACGAGGTCGTTTCCGAGGACGATTATCAATACGCGACGAACGTTTGGCGACGCTTTTGCACAGAAACTCTTGGTGATTATAGCGATTTGTATCTCAAGACGGATGTGCTTTTATTGGCGGACGTTTTCGAAAATTTTCGTGATACGTGTATCGAGAGTTACGGCTTGGATCCGACGTATTATTACACTCTACCGGGATACACGTGGGACGCTATGTTGAGATACACCGGTATTCGATTCGAATTGCTCACCGACATCGACATGGTGATGTTTGTGGAGCGTGGTATACGCGGTGGTTTAAGCCAATGTTCGCATAGATATGCGCGAGCTAATAACAAGTATGCACCTTCGTACGATCCTTCGGAACCCTCGACGTACCTCATGTACTTCGATGTGAATAATTTGTACGGTTGGGCGATGTCCGAATCCTTACCGTATGGAGAATTTCAATGGGTCGATGACGTCGAGCGCTTTGACATAATGTCTGTGTCGTTAGACTCCGTTATCGGTTATATTCTAGTCGACCTTGCGTATCCGCAAAGCGTTCATGACGCTCATACTGACCTTCCATTCTGTCCCACTCGCGAACGGCCTCCCGGAAAGCGAAATGATAAACTGCTGGCTACACTCTACGATAAGGAGCGCTATGTCATGTACTATCGCAATTTGCAACAATGCATTCAGCACGGATTATACGTGAAAAAAATTCATCGAATATTACAATTCGCACAATCCCCATGGCTTCGCGGATACATCGAACTCAATACGAGATTCAGAAAGCTCGCGAATAACGAATTCGAGAAGAATCTTTACAAATTGATGAATAACGCGGTATTTGGAAAAACAATGGAGAACGTACGCGATCATGTTGACGTTCGACTCGTAACGCGTTGGGACGGAAGATACGGTGGGAAAGTGATGATAGCGAAACCGAACTTTCACAGCAGAAGTGTCTTTTCCGAAGATCTAATTGCTGTCGAAATGCGCAAACTCGAGGTAAAATTGAACAAACCGATATACGTAGGTATGTGCATTCTCGAAATATCCAAGATGCGTCTGTATGAATTTCACTACGATTACGTAATGCCGTTGTATCGCGATAAATGTAAGATCATGTACACGGACACTGACAGTTTGATATATCTTTTGGAGTGTGAAAATGTATACGAGAATATCAAGCGTGATATCGCGAGATTCGACACGAGCGATTACCCTGAGGGAAACGCGTATGATATTCCACGCGTTAATACCAAAATACCCGGTTTGATGAAAGATGAAAATAACGGCGCGATTATGACGGAATTCGTAGGACTCAGAGCGAAGATGTACGCATTTAGAGTGATCGGGAGAAGCGATACGAAGAGAATAAAGGGTGTGAAGAAAAACGTAGTCGCGAAAACGATCACTTTCGACGATTACACGCGTTGTTTGAATGACGTAATGGAACAGCTGAGACGGCAGTCGTGCATACGATCGACATTGCACGAGGTCTACACGGTGTCTTTGAGAGGAGACCTCGAGTCCGAAGGCCGAGCGTGTCTGCACAAGAACCATCGGATCCGGATGACACGCCGGCAGCAGCAGTACAGAGGAGACCGTGCGAGCAGCCGAGAGGACGCCAGCCTGGAATCGAATCCCGCGCGCTCAAGGATCTAGGGCGCGCGACGCTACAGCAAGTCGCGAGGACTCGCCCAAGCTCGCGAGATGGCCCGCGGCCAATCAGGGCCGATAAGGATTATCACGTGGGCCCACGGTCGCTTGCGCGCCCACGAGGGGACCTCGGGCTCGACACTTGGGCTGCGGATACCGAGCTGAGCGGACTGGGGGCACACAGGACG
>NW_017257566.1:45420-52067 GCF_001594055.1 Mycetomoellerius zeteki | reverse complement strand
TATCGCGGAGACCAGCGCGTTTGCATATCGCAGAATCAATCCGTCTGCCTGTGCGTCAGCAACTGTATGATCGGCGTAAAGAATACACTTGTTACTACCTTACTGTTATTAATTTTGTCTATTTTACTGTTTCTCGCCTTACTCGTTCTCCAAAGATCCTCCGTTCCCGACCACGAACCACCCCCTCTGCCATTATCGTGACTGAGCAGTCGGTTATCAGAGCCGTCCGCATTCGTGAGTCTCTACATCTCCGTATTTTAGAGTGAGAACGTACCGAAAAGATCTCAGAAAGAGTGGCACGCTCTCTCGCGCCTGGCGCCCAATTATTGACGTAAAATTTAGAGTAGGTAAGATTTGAGAGAGCCGTTGTGGCGTGGAGTATTTTTGTTGTCGCGAAAGTATCGCCGAAGGAGAGGTAGAGCAATACTCGCGAACGCGCGACGAAGTGGCACCACGCTCGTGAGTGCGGTCGCAGTGCATTCTCGAAATATCCAAAATGCGTCTGTATGAATTTCACTACGATTACATAATGCTGTTGTATCGCTATAAGTGTAAGATCATGTACACGGACACTGACAGCTTGATATATCTTTTGGAGTGTGAAAATGTATACGAGAATATCAAGCGTGATATCGCGAGATTCGACACGAGCGATTACCCTGAGGGAAACGCGTATGATATTCCACGCGTTAATACCAAAATACCCGGTTTGATGTGAAAGATGAAAATAACGATGCGATTATGACGGAATTCGTAGGACTCAGAGCGAAGATGTACGCATTTAGAGTGATCAGGAGGAACGATACGAAGAGAATAAAGGGTGTGAAGAAAAACGTAGTCGCGAAAACGATCACTTTCGACGATTACATGCGGTGTTTGAATGACGTAATGGAACAGCTGAGACGGCAGTCGTGCATACGATCGACATTGCACGAGGTCTACACGGTGTCTGAATTGAAACTCGCTCTCAGTCCGTATGACGATAAGCGGTACGTCGTACCCGATTCGGTCGCTACTCTACCTTGGGGACATTATAAAATACCGTTGTAATGTGTGTGTGACGCATCTTTTTTATTGTAATAAAAAAACTTATATAATAAAAACAAAAAATTTACAATACATTCGTTTTATCTATCCAAGAATTATGCGAACTGTTCATTCCCAGCCATTTCACGTACACTTTATTTCCTCGTTTGCGTAATATTTTTTCCACGAGATAAACATCAGGATTGGAGACTCGTTGTAATTCGTGTTCGTAAAATCCACCAGCTATCGGTTTTCCTTGATAATCTTTTAACAGATACGTTGCAGGATTTGTATGTCGTATTTTAACGATGTAGAAAATTTCGGTGGACCAATTAGGTGTGTAGCCTTTTTCGAAAATTGTTTTGAATTTACTAATACATACTGGATCACATGTCTTGAATTTCGTTGGGCCGGCAATTTTTACGTGACTGTATACCGTTGATAAGAGCCGCTTTGCAACGACGGGTGTCACGTCTATCGGCCGCATTCCGATGGTTCGATGTCTACGGTGATTATAATTCGACAGTAGACGCGGTAACTCGTCGATCCATCTGTACGAGCCGTTTAACGTAAATAGTTTCCACATGTTATTCTTGAGTGTGCGATTCAATCGTTCCACTACCGTCGTTTTCATCACCGAGTACGACGAATAGTGATTTATGTTGCGCCCTTGCACAATTTTTTGTACAGTGGAGTTGTAAAATTCCTTTCCTTGATCCGTCTGCAGGTTTCGCGGGTATCGTTCATCTTCGCGAAATATTTTAGATAACGCTGCGGCTACGTCACTTCCGTTCTTGCTCTTGAGTGGTAGTGCCCATGCGTATTTACTCAAAACATCGATAATTGTTAAAATGTAATTGTAACCTTTGTTGAATCGTGCGTAAGGACGCATCTCGACTACGTCAGCCTGCCACAAATCGTCGCGACCGCGTACCACAACGCGACGACGTGGAAAATTTCTTCGCGCGGGTGCGTGGAGTTCTTCCACGAGTTTTCGTTTCTCGACACTCATCTCTCCCTCTATTATAACAGAGAGAAGCTTGTGCGCACGTCTTTTAAACCTTCCTATCTCTTTTTACAGTTCATCCTTTTTTGATTTTAATTTTTGTCCCCGAGCTGAATTTAAATATTAGATGTTCTCCGTATCTTGAAGCTCACGCGCAATCATAACATTCCCTACCGTTTCAAAACGTTTTCTTGAAATTATGTCCGGTTTTTTTCAACCGTCACCACACCTTGAAGCGCGCGCGCAATCATATCGTTCCCCGTCGTCTTGAATGATTTCTCTAACGTTTCCTTCGTCACCATATTATTCATTCGTCGATTCAGATCGGTTATACCTCGAGTCAGATGCAAAATCTCGTTAGTCACTTTCGTCGATAGCGTGCTCACACTTTTCGAGCCCTCTTTCACGTTGTTTCGCACGTTCTCCACGTCGCTTTGCATCTTCGAAATGTCTTTCTGCGTATCTTTAAGTGCGCGTACGATCATATCGTTCCCCGTCGTCTTGAATGATTTCTCTAACGTCTCCTTCGTCACCATATTATTCATTCGTCGATTCAGATCGGCGATTTTGTGCGTTTATTGCCCCTCTCGGGCTCTGCTAGCCGATCTGCGTTGTATCGAGTCATGTCTGTCTAATCTTGCCTGTAGCGCCGATTCGATTATATGCTTAGGAGATTTCAATATGCTTGACCCATCTGATTGTCACGCTAGGCACCTGCGCGATGTCGCGTCTATGCTCTCCCTCAAACAGCTTATCGATGAGCCCACGCATGTGACTGGGGAATCGGCAACGATTCTTGATCTTATTCTGATTTCATCTAACGTTGACGTAGTGGAGTGCGGCGTGAGCGATGCTGAGAGTATCAGTAATCATTTCGCGTTATATGCCATGCTGAGTGTGGGAGGGTTTTCGCGTCGTGACCATACATTGTTGTCGCGGGATATTCGAGCGATTCAGCCTGATGTTATTGCCTCTAAACTTGACTATATTGATTGGTCTCCTTTGTATGCTGCCTCGGATGTGGATGAAATAGTCTCTTATTTTTCCTCCTCTCTCATATCCATATTTGACTGTCTTGCTCCGCTATGCTTCAAACGTGTCGCTTGTTCGTCCACTCCATGACTGAGCTCAGCTGTCAAGAGACTTATCATGTTGAAACGCTGCGCTTTTAATAAATTTAGACACACACAATCGGCCGAGGATTGGCAGTGCTATAAGGTTCTGCGCAATGACGTGACATGTGCCATCCGTCGTAAAAAGAAGTCGTTCCTATCTTTCTCCCTCTCCTCTTGTCAATTCTGACGTAATCTATCGACGCTTGGAGGAACCAGATCTTCCTCCATAACGATACCTGTCCATCTCCAAGATCCATTTCTCCTAAATAATCACTTTGTCGACTCCCTCCCCACCCCCTCTTGCTCTAACGATATCAATGATCACCTTCCTTTCTCCTCTCGCAATTTTCCTGACAGGTTCAACTTCACTTCAATCAATTCCAGTCAACTCTACAACATTTTTAAATACATACGCCTTACTTTTGCTGGACCATACGACCTCTCTGGTCGTATGATCTTACTTTGTCTTCCTCATTGTCTTGACCCTCTGCTCCACATTTTAAATTTCTCTCTAGCCAATAATATCTTTCCCTCTTCCTGGAAACGATCGATTGTTATTCCCATTCCCAAAAATCGTGATCTCTCTTCTCTCTCCTCTTTCCGTCCTATTTCTCTTCTCCCCTTCTTGTCGAAGTTATTGGAACGTGTTTGCTTCCAGCAGTTGAACGCTGTTGTTAACAATGCTGAGATCATCCCTTCGTGTCAGTCGGGCTTCCGTAAATAACAGTACCCCAACTGAACTACTCTTTATCTCAGATCTCGTACTGAGGAACTTTGATTCGGGATATCTTACGGCCATCGTTGCTCTTGACTTCACAATGGCATTCAAGACAATTAACCATGGCCTCCTCCTTGCCAAACTTCGAATGTGCGGTCTATCTCAATCAGCTCTGTTGTTACTTCAATCGTTCCTTACAGGTCGCTCCCAGTGTGTTCTTACATACAATCCATGCCCTTCATTTTTCTCCTCTGGCTCCGTTCCTTCAAGGGTTTTTCCGTACCTTATGGATCTATTTTTGGTCCTTTGTTCTTCAGTATTTTTGTTGCGGATCTATCCTCTATTCCTGTCTCCTCCACACTTTTTATGTATGATGACGATGTAATTCTAATCAAATCCTTCCATCCCTCAAGCATTATGAGCGCTTCAGTGGTCGTCAACAATGATCTGAACATTATCTCAATATGGCCAATACCAATGCCCTGCATCTGAACCCTTTCAAATCTTCCTTACTAGTCGTCGGCTCATCCGTTTTACTGTCTCGTACTCAATCCTTCAATATCAATATAAACTCCATTCCAATTCCTTGCTCCTCCTTTATTAAAGTCCTCGGTGTTCATCTGGACTCCTCTTGATCTTTCGAGTCGCATATGATCACTAAGTGCAGAGCTGCTTATGCTCGTCTTCGTCTCCTCTATTCCTTTCGCCATATTCTCTCTATGTCGCAAAAACTTCATGTCTCTCAATTGCTGGTTATCTCCTTATTCGACTACGCCGACGTGGTATATATTCCTGCTCTTAGTCAGCAATTGATTAATCGTATTCAATGCATCCAAAATTCCTGTCTTCGTTTTGCATATTGTGTTTGTAAATTTGATCGTATTACTCCTGTGTACGTTAACTCCGGATGGTTTAAAATTCGGCAACGCTTCGTCCTTCATTTATGTTATCTTACGTTCTATCTCCTCAGATCCGGTACCCCTCCTTACCTACGTCATCTCCTGCATTTTAATTCCGAACTTCACTCCTCCTCTAATCCCCCTGACACCCGCTTTCACAATCTTCTATCCGTTCCCTCTCATCGCTCTGCCAAATTCCGTGCAGCCTTTTCCTATATTTCTGTTAAATACTTCAACATGTTTCCACCTTCCGTTAAAGACTCTCCTTCTCAGACTTCTTTTCGTTCCTCCGCTGCGGGTCTCATTGCGTCCCTCGCGACTTTACATTGAAAATGTAAAGGTAAATGTTAAGGCAAATATCTTTGTAATGTAAATGTAATGCAAATGTTCTTGTTATGGTTAATAATTCTCGAATGTTTGTTTTTTCGTTTATTTTGTTTATTTCTACGAGCTCGTGTTCCTTTTATATCTAATGTAATACCTTGTATAATCGTCTTATTGGCTGACTCGTAACAGCAGTTCTGCTGACGTCTTGCCATTCGTTATGTGTAAATTTTATGCATTGCAATAAAGTATGAATTGAATTGAATTGTGTGCAAATATGCATCGTTTTTGGTCACTAAAAATTGTTTAACAAATTTCTAGTTTATCGTTAGAACTCTTTGGAAAACACTCAAATGTGTCAGAACTAAATTAAAACTGTAATAAAATAATCAGAACTCTAGCGAATCAACCAGCATATCTAATGTATGTTCCAATATGGACCATTTTCGGTCACTAAAAATTGTTTAACTAATTTCTAACAATGTTTAACGTCAGAACTATTTAGAAAGCACTCAAACGTGTCATATCTTCATTAAAATTGTAATAAAATAATCAGAACCCTTATGATTGGGCCATTATATCACCTGTACGTGCCAATATGCACCGTTATCAGTATACGAAAATTGTTTAACCAATTTCCAGCAATGATTATCGACAGAACTATTTAGAAAACACTCAAACGTGTCATATCTTCATTAAAACTGTAATAAAATAATCAGAACTCTTATAAATCGAATAGCATATCACCTGTATGTGCCGTTTTTGGTCTCTAAAAATTGTGTTGTAGCCCCAAGTGCTACCACGAATTAGTCCTGCATTTCTGCATGGCAACAGGCTTACGGAAATGCAAGACTATTATCAAAAAGCAACCTTTGCATTTCTGCATGACAACGGCACGCGGAAATGCAAGGCTGCGAATTTAACAGCGCGTGCAGACTAAAATCGCACACGCGCCGAACAATTCCCGTGACCATATATAGTCACGGCAGGAATCGTAATAGGACACCGCGATTCCTTTATACTCGTATTCGGCTGCCTAATCGCAGACCGAGGAGTTCGAGTTCAAGTTCGTTCCGATAAGGAAACCTAACAAGACGTTACGCGCCGCGAACGCCGGTGTCACCTTACAACTGCGACACCGATCATCATCGCGAGCGCGAACGCAATCATTAAAGTAAACTACGAAATACTTACGCGAATATCTAATACAATATTTAACCGAAAGGACCCCGCACAAAATGGCTTGAAGTTGGACCTCACTAAAAATGTCTGAATTTTGTGGTATATTGTAGATTATGACCTCTTGATGAAAAGTCCTAATGGTCGCAAGACCCAGAAATGAACAGTTTTCGAGATATCGAGGTCAGAAAGTCGTAATTGTTCCTACGAACACCAGTGAGCGCGCATGTTTCTAAGGCTGTTTTGTACGCGCGCACTCGCTTGTATGAATGTGTGTGTGTGTGTGTGTGTGTGTGTGTGTGTGTGTGTGTGTGTGTGTGTGTGTGTGTGTGTGTGTGTGTGGCGCGTGTGGCGCGCGCGCGCGCGCGCGCGCGCGCGCG
>NW_017257566.1:43037-44796 GCF_001594055.1 Mycetomoellerius zeteki | reverse complement strand
CCCCGTACTCGCCACTAGCCCAGTCCAGTACTCCAGCCCAGTATTGATCAGTACCCCAGCCTAGTATTGCCCAGGTCAGTACTGTCATGAAGCCTAGTACTGGCCAGTAGCACAGTCCAGTAGTGTCCAGTCCAACAGAGTCCTGTACAGTTCAGTCCTGAGTTCATTTCTTTCCACATTAAAAGTACTCATTGTTTTCTTGGTTTTTATATTAGATTAAAAATGGTGTATCTATGTACTTGAACGTTATAAGATATTTGCAAGCACTTGTTACATTAAAGAGTTGTGTGTTAGCTTCGTGATATCTTTGTCTCGCTGTTGGTCACTTTTTAAATAGCAAATATCTTGTCTCCATAAATCCGCCGAGATTCATGAAACATCGGTCAGTTATAAGCAAAACCTCTCGCAAAATATCATCGATAAAAACAGAGTGGTCTTCTGCGTGTGCGTACTTCTCACGACAGGTATGCCCTAAATCTGCACCTGACCGATATCAGAGCAATTGATTTTCGCTCATGTAATGCGCGAACGCATTTTTACTGCGATTTTGAAATTCAACGACGGACTAGTTTTCGACTCTTTTGTGTATAACAGTTTTAAATATCTGTTTTATTTGATTGTATCATTCATGAGAACAGCAGTCTAAAATGGCATTTAGAAATAGACTAAGGTGTTATATATGCAATAGGCAAGCAGCACCAGCTCAGATGAACAGAATAAATGGTGAAAATAATGTTCATAAACGTGAAATAGCCATTTTTATGCGAGAGGAGGCCAATAATCCACCGGAAGAACCTAATGATGGTACTCGTATTTGTAATCAATGCAACATTGCCATAGCGAATCAAATAAGAATATTGGAGCAGGATCCTAATTGCATACGTTTAAACATAGTAAAACATGTTTCAGGACATTATTGTTTCCTCTGCCATGCTCGTAACAATCTTCATAGATTATCATTACAGGCTCGTGTAAGTATTTTCGTTAAAATTAATATTTTTGTCCCTGAATTCACGAGAACATGTATTCACCATTTAGATGATAATGGTCAAGTTTTAAATGCTTTCATTGATGGCTTTGATTGTAGGCATTCAATAGACCTTATGTTCTCAGAGGTGAACAACTATTCGATTTTCTTCAAGGACTCAGAGCTTGCGCAAATAAACATTTAAATGCAAAATACGAAAATGAGACTGATTTTTCAGACGATGAATTCAAGTATTTGACTTCATTAACGAAAGCCCAATTTAATGAGCTTTATGACTATTGTGATCCCATTCCAGTTCAAGGTGGTTCTAGATATGTTCAAAAGAAACATCTTATAACATTTTTATGTAAACTACGGCAGGGTGTTACAGACGAATTATTGAAGATGATCTTTCAGTACCCTACTCGACAATTCGTTAGTCTTGTTGTGAGCACTGTTCGTCAATCTCTCGCTTTAAGATTTGTACCTGAAAATATTGGATTCGGTGCTATTGACAGAAATACTTATATTCAAAGACACGTTACTGATTTCGCAAATCGTCTTTATAATCCACAGCCAGAAACTCGTAAGGCAATAGTAGTGATTGACGGCACCTATACCAAAGTAGAAAAGAGTTCCAACTTTCGCGTTCTTCGCCAATCTTTTTGTAAGCATAAAGGATATCATCTTCTAAAACCAGCTCTATTGGTGGCACCAGATGGTTACATCTTAGCAAAACAAGGTCCTTACTTTTCCGATGCAAGAAACAATGATGCAGCTATGCTTCTCAAA
>NW_017257566.1:38226-41993 GCF_001594055.1 Mycetomoellerius zeteki | reverse complement strand
CACACACACACACACACACACACACACACATTCATACAAGCGAGTGCGCGCGTACAAAACAGCCTTAGAAACATGCGCGCTCACTGGTGTTCGTAGGAACAATTACGACTTTCTGACCTCGATATCTCGAAAACTGTTCATTTCTGGGTCTTGCGACCATTAGGACTTTTCATCAAGAAGTCATAATCTACAATATACCACAAAATTCAAACATTTTTAGTGAGGTCCAACTTCAAGCCATTTTGTGCGGGGTCCTTTGTAAAAGGGATTAAGAAAAGGGCTTTTCTAATAAAAATTGTGAAAAGTTGTGAAATGAGTGTTCACTCGTTACCCCTCGTGCACCTTCCTTAGCGCTCCTCGTGGTCCCAATCCTTCAGGCGGACCGAATCCCCAAAATTATACCTTGTTGCACCGAAAGATACAATTGTCTAAAAAATTTCTAGCAATGTTTATCGTCAAAACTATTTAAAAAACACTTAAACGTGACAAATCTTTATTAAAAATGTAACAAAATAATCAGAACTGTTACGATTCGTCCATTATATCATCTGTACGTGCCAATATGCACTATTTTCGGGTTATGAAATGTATTTAACAAATTTCTAGGAATGTTTATTTGCATATCTCTTTAGAAAACACTCAAATGCTTTAGATCAACTTTAAAATTGTAATAAAATAATCAGAACTCTTGCGAATCTACCAGCATATCACCTGTATGCCAATACGCACCGTTTTTGATCTCTAAAAATTGTTTAACAAATTACTAGCAATGTTTATCGTCAGAACTATTTAAAAAAAACTCAAACGTGTCATATCTTCATTAAAGCTGTGTAGGAGGACAGGTTTCTACGTTTGAAGCAAAGAAAAACAAGGCGAGGTCTTTCAAACGTTTTACTTCTAGCGTGTCGTACAGTACAATGTCTTCTCTCAGAGTCCAGTGCCGCCAACTTCTGATCGGTACACTCGCGGAAAAAGAGTGGACGACGGGACGCGGAACCACTGCTTACTTACAACGCGATCTTCGTTCGATATGAGCACTAACTTAATGCTACAGCTTCGGTCAGCTTGACTCCAGATCGACTTCGATCTTCTCAAAACACACATTGATAAGTAAAAATTTGTAATGGATCCTTACAACGAAACATAGTGTTTGATATATGCTTAACGTATAATGCTACGAATTGTTTTTCGCAGAGCTCATCCCTGGCCGCATATTCCTTGATTCCCATTTTTGGAACCCTTCTGGATCGGCTATCAAATAGCGATCATTGCGCAATTCCTTTTTTACAACGTACGGCCCTTTAAACTGTAGGATCAATTTCTTTGAAGTATCCACTGTTCTATCAAAGTTTCACATCGCAACTAAGGCTCCTTCCTTATATCTAACCGGTTTCTTATGTTTTTCATTGAAATATTTTTTGTTACATTTTTGAGCCGCGAGTAGTATATGGGCAGTCATGGGGCGTCACAACGAATCCCCTCCACGCCTCCCCAGACGTCATGGACGTGGCCTAGACGGGTCCGTCTGGAACAATGGGAGTTCTGATTGGATGGAGACGAAAAAGGTGATAATGAGGTAATTAAATAGACCATTTTGATTGGTTCGCTCCTTGACTGCCTACACACTAATTAGTTCGCTCCATGGCTGCCCACGTTACGATTGGTGAGGGAGAGGTCACGTTGAGAAAGAGAGAGTGAGAGTGAAAATGGAGAATGGGAAAGCCGAGGAAAATAGGTCCCGAGACATTTTTTATTAGGGGGAGAGGGAGAAAGGTACGGATATAAATAGCACCTAGTTCTTTACTCCGTAGGTCATTTTTTTGCTGCCGTGACCCTTTGTCTGCGACGTACCGACATATATTATTTATGGGATCTTTTACGAAAATTATCGAGACTAGGAGACTCTCGCTTTCACTTGGGGAGAAAGGCTAAGTAAAACAGGAATGAACATGATCACCTGATGTGACGTCTTCGATGTGATGATTCACACATTACGTTAAAGAAAAAATTTTTTTATATTTTTTCATGTATTTAATCTATATTATCTAAACCGTAATGGGGAACGAGTAAGGAACAGACGCAATTTGTATGACAAAAGCATTTATTTTATTTTTTAAAAAGGTATACATGAAAAATATGGTATTTTACTTTTTTTAAAGAGTTTGAACATGACAGCATACAGCATGACAATTCGTTAATTTTCGTTTACAATGAAGAAAAATTTTATGAAATAGTTGTAGGATCAATCGATCATTGTGCTTATAATCAGAGGTAAACAGACTAAGAAACTGGCTAAGATTATAACCATTACACATAAAGTATAGAAATACATAGCAGTATTGTCCGCAAGTTTGAGAAAGCATTCCTTGCAGCGTCGTCGTATTCCAGCGTAGTGGAGTTTCGGCGAAGACGTAAGAGAAACTTTTAGTCCAAGGGCGGCAATCCGTAGCTATCGAAATACGTTCCTGTACCGTGTTCATCGATGTAGAAGGCGACCCAGTGTTGGCCAGGTCGATCGTGATCGTCCGTGTTAGCGACAATGGCAGTCGATCTCGTCCACATCCTCGGCAGTCGGTCGGCAGAATAGACCCCCGCATATCGAACACTGAGATGATGCAATGCGTTTAAAACTTCCAATGAATTCATTTCTCGTCGTCGGAGAGCGTGAAAAAGGAAATGTTTGTGCAAATTCAGAATTTACCTCTTTTGGCGATACGGGCGTTCTAGAGTTCTCAAAATTTAGCCTTCGTGAAACGCTAGTGATAGCTTTATCTCTATCCGTCGGCGGGTCGAATTCTAGATCTTTTTTCTCCTCGCCTGTCGCTTGTTCGTTCTCATTTTGCTTCGTCTTTTCTGTCGCGATATTTTTCCACGCTTCGATGTTGCGAAATATATCGTGTTTCTGATTTTTAAATTGAATCGAAAAATTTCGGCTGACTACTGTTTCGCTCTCGACGTCGCTCTCGCTCCAATTTTCTAAAGGAAGAATCTCGTAGCTCGAATTGCTGTTATTATGTATAGTTAGCCAGTGTTTCAATTTGTAAGCATTGCGTAAAGCACAATGTGGTTCGGCGTTGGTTCGAAATCCGTGATGCATACAACGTTGTCCACGACCTTCAAAATCTGGTAGATTTTGAAAAGCCGGAGAAATTCTTTCCAGATTATATACGTTTCTGGGGAGAGTAGATTTCTCAGATAACATGTCTTCTCCTGTCCTCTGCTATAGATGTAGCGTGCATGTGTAATTTTTCGCAGATGTATAGTAAAGTATTCAGGATTGGCGTCTCCGTCGAACCATTCGATTCCATGATAATTTCGTGTAAGCCAGTTGTTTTCTCGTCTTACTCTCTCGGGTAAATCATGAAATGGATAAGATGGCAACATAATCCACTGTCTGGTGATCGTTGCATTAATCGCAAGAACCGCGACTTCTTTAGGAATAAAGTTTTCTTCGATATCGCGGAAACCTTGTATTTCGATGACTATATCCATTATGATATTCGAATTTACGGTACTCTTTCTTTTTTTACGAATCCTCGGCATGCGAAAAGAGTGTAACCGTCGGCGTAAGCGCTCTAGTTATAGAATTACCCTCGTTCAGAAAGTGAATGCCTGTTCCCGAGAATAATGTGTGATAAGCTTCAACGTAGAGGTTCGTCTTTCGAAAAATTTGGTTGTAACGGTCTACTGGGAATTTGCATGCCATCGACATACAGCGAAAAGAAATTTATTTCGTAATTTTTTAAATTAAACGGGTTTAATTTTCT
>NW_017257566.1:35725-37662 GCF_001594055.1 Mycetomoellerius zeteki | reverse complement strand
CATGGAATGCAGTAGATGATTTACGGGTCCTACTTTTGCCGTGTCGTCGGGTGCAACCGATGTGCTCTCTCCGCTTTCGTTTTCTACGCGTAGGCTCAACATGGTGTGAGTGAGATCCAGATAGTCTTCTCCATGTCCGGAAATGACGAATTCTATGGGCGAGTCGTCCGCGAGCGAAATTACGGGTTTGTAATAAATCCATTGCGAACTCTCAATGCTGGTTTGCGTAGGAGGCAGAGAGAAGAGATCGAGTTCTCTCTTTATACACTCGCTTGAGTGGGTATGGAGAAAGGACATGCTTTTCCTCCAGCCGTGAATTCCTAACTCAATTAAGAGAATATATCGGATACGTCGTGTTTTTTGACTCGAAGTTTCTTATCGGATGGTCTTTTGGTTTTTCTTCCTGCAGCACGAATTTTCTTTTTCTTCGTCACTTTTTTGTTCTTCTTTCCTGCGATACTTCTCGATGATTTTTTTTTCTTGACCACTCGACGTCGTTTACGGTGCACGATACGACTATCTCGACCTCCAAGTGGAAACTGAAACGCAGCGGATTTTGTGGATAATTTATATCCCGATCCCCTCATCAGGGAACTTATTTTTTCTTTGGCTTTTCTCTTAAGGTTACTCCGTGATTCTGCTAGTCGACTTTTGACCGCTTCCTTCAACGTTTTATTATTTTCAATGTCTTCTATCACGTTGATTCCCGCACGCAAAGCTTCTTTTCCGACAGCACGTGCACCTTTATTTAGATAGGGTAATATTTTTCTGAATAGTCTACCGAGAAAGCTACCGATTCCATGTTCGCGTTGGTAGGGCGAATCGACGAAAGCACGTGGAATTCCACCTCGGTTACCGATGTCCTGTGCATCGAAATACTCCTCATATTCCATCGTGAGTTTCTAACTAACTATGACTACTCTATCAATTAAAGCCACTATCGACACGATCGCGTATACAAATGAAAGTTATTGCTTATGTTTAAAGTGCAGTATCACCGTCAGCGTTCCGAATTCGAATGGAATTTTTTGTCCGAGATGATCTCTTATATCTATTTCAATCGTTCTGAAATTCGTTCGTCGCAATGGGATATAATTCGGAAATGAGAAATGCTTCACCAGATTTGCACCGAATGCATAATTATGACTGCGTATTTCAATCGGAACTACTCTGAGAAAAGGAGTGCGTACATCGCCTGTTATATAAGACTCGCAAATATCGCAATAAACGAACATTTTATCGGGGATAGCGCGCCACAAGCTGCAGGGTTCGCTACTCCAGTAACCATCTGCTTGTCGTCGTCCTGTCTCTTTATTAAATCCATGCGTAAGAAAAGTTTTCTCTTGTGTTTCATTGGAATTAGGTTTACGTATCGTGAGATTGGAATAAAATGCATGTTTAGTCGAAATGGCTGATGAGAAACCTAACATTCGTAGAAGATTATCGGAAAAGTTTATATGATGTAGCATTTTGCACTTCTCATCGCAGTTAACACTTATACAGACTTTGCCTCCAGTCGCTTTTTGCTGTTCAAAATAAAAATGCGATTCGGCTTTTGTACACGCGGTATTAATCGCCTCAATAACTTCATGGATATCGCTATAAATTCCATTTGGAAATGCAACTTCTTTTGCCGTAAACGGACCACTCGCCTCCTCGTCGGGTTTAACATCGACGAATCTGATCATATTCTCGTTATGACGTACGTGTAAAAAGGTACAGGGAAATTGAATCTCACTTAACGCAACTTCCCATTGTCCGTGCAACACTATCGAGTGAGGTAATTCCGTAATGAAGGACGATGTTGTATTATTCGGAAAATGACGCATACTACTGTTGCTCGGAAGAACCAGAAGAAATTGTTCCTCCTCCATCGCGAAGAGAAATTAAACTCGAAGCCGGAATCCAAGTATCAAACTTGCTGGGATAACCGCGCC
>NW_017257566.1:21901-34835 GCF_001594055.1 Mycetomoellerius zeteki | reverse complement strand
CAATTTTCTCCCCCCTCCTCCCCCCCACACAAGCAGCGTAATATAAAAGGAACGACCCGGGGGAACAGCTTAGTATCAGGCTGCTCCTCGCCCTGATGAAGTGAACTGCAAGGTTCACGAAACGTTGGCATTCCAAGAATGGATCTGAACACGGAGAAAACCCGCGAAACGCAAGATTGTCACATAACTAGTAGTTGTTTATTAGTTCCTCGTCCCCTACTCTTTATCACGCGAGCGATGATAAACTGTTCTTCCTGTAAGTTTTTCTCAATTCGAGCTAATTCTTGCTCATAAAAAATACCGTGACTTCGTCTGCCAAATCGCTCAATTCGTACACGTGCGGTTTTCGTCAATCGAGAATACGATAAATTCGAAATATCTCCTCGCTCCTTTCGAGTTAGCCTCGTATCCTTTCTCGAAGGCACCTTTCGCTCTACTGATGCGAACAAGATCACCGACATGATAATCGTTTCGGACCCTCGTTTCTTTAACGTTTCGTCGTTTTTTTTCCAATGATAAGCTATATTTTCACGAGCGATACGTGCGTTTTCTCTCGTTACTACTGTTACGTCCAAGCTCTCGGAAGGTTTAATTGAAAGGAAATAAGGAGGAAAATGAGAAGGTGTGGAAGGATGCTTAGACTCAGTCTCTCAGGTATGCGCGCAGAGGCGAACACCCGAGAGTCGAACGCACCTTTTATTGCTCTGGAATATGGGTCAGCGTCGCTAAGGGACCCTATGACACCTGTTTCCTTTGAGCTGTGCGAACGTCGGTCCTACTTTCGGGTCAAGGAACTTAATCCCTTTTACCCAGGACTGGACCACGTGCGAACTTAAGAATGCTATTGGAATACGGGATACGAGGAGTTTTAAATAAATACGCCCTATTGGGCAAAGATGTTCATTTTAAAATTAACACAACTTTATTATAAAATCATAATAATAAAAAAAAAGGATTATAACTAATATATGAATGTTATCATAATGAATTAAATAAAAAAATATTATAAATGCTGTACGGATTTTATAATAATAACTTAAATAAAAAAAAGGAGATTATTAATAGCACATGGATATAAATTATAGTTATCCTAAACTAAACGGTATGTGCGCGTGTGTGTGTGTGTGTGTGTCGCGTTTACAATTATATAGAATCGGGTGAGTATATTTCTTGTGTGTAATTGTATAATAGGCTAGGAGAGGGATGGGATTATAAGGTGCTGGTGAGGAAAGCGGTACAGGAGCACAAGGGTTGGAGGTGTCGGTACAGGACTGTGTAAGGAGTGGGATTGCCAGGGATATATACAGTGGCTATTTGATCGGCTTCATTATAAACCGCGGAATAGAATCGGAACATCCGATCCCATTCCTCGGGGGAAGGACCAATTGGAGATGAAGCCGGTGGGGGGATTGGGAGTTGGTCTGAGGAAGGGGGAAGAATAGGTTGTTCAGGGGGAGAGAATCGCTCGGATATGGGAGGAAGAGAATACTTCAAGGAATAATGGGTCGGGGACGGAAGGGATGGATAAATCTAAAGGAACATTATCGTCGGGAGGAACAGGGGAGTAAGATATTTCGATGTCTACATTGGTGGTACTGACGCTAACAAGTCGGGTTCGGATTGGCGGCCCCGCGGACTCCTGAGGACGGTTGGATTCCGACCCCGTGGACGGGTGGCTCTCGCGGAACCTCTAACGCGCACTATAAGGGAGTTACATTTTTATGTGGACCCAAGAAAGAAAAACTGGAAATGGAAGGCGAGAAAAATTAAAAACTTACTGGTAGATGAACGGTGAACGTTTTGTTTGTACGTTGGTTTTTATCTGTCTCCTATGCGGCCGACCAAAGGGCAGAGGGTAGAGGTCCCAGTGGCGCGGACGGGACGGTCGGTCGATTTGATTTTTACTAGCACCGAGAGACCGACACTGATTGAGTGATTGATTCTCGTTGCTGAACGGATTAAGTAACTAGCTGACTTCTAGTGAGGATTGACCGATACTGACACGAACTGAGTGACTGCCCGAGTATCGTTGAGGATTGACCGACACTGACACGACTAACTTACTGCCCGACTACTATTGAGAATAGACGACGCGTTCTCTCGCGGGCCCCTATTTATATCTCAAAAAGGGCGTCTTTTCTTTTGTCTAGGACAATTGTTAAGTTGCAATGTCAAGCGGTGATTTACGTTTTTTCTTAGGTCCTAGCGTGGTTAATCTAGAGTGCTTTGAAGGGGAGGTAATTTACGATTTTCTCTAGTCTGTGGAAAAATTGCTCCGAGTGGATGTTAAATTTTATTATGCCCCGAAAAATATACCTGGGTAAACTATTACTCGTAATGTTTAATTGATTTTCTCAGGATGTTCGCGTGTAAGGAATCTTAAGTCTGGTGGCAGATAATGTTAATATGGGGTTGCTTTGGATCGTTTTATGTCTTGGCGCGATGTGGCGCCGGCTTTATCTTTACTTGATATGGAATTGTTAGTCACTCTCGGGTGGCGGCTTGGGTGTTTGTTATTTCCTTATATGGGCATATTTTGTAATCGTATCGCTTCTAGCCCTGCGTTTTTTCCTAATATGGAATTGTTAGTCTTCCCCGGGTGGCAGCTAGGGTATGACGCAGACATATGGATTTCGCGAGCCTAGCGTTTCCAGCTTCGTATCAGCGTTGTTGTTCGTTCTTGAGTGGCATTTATGAGTTTTCGTGGAAGCTTTTTAGGCCTTCTAATTCTTTCGGATTGTTAACGAGATTGCATTCGAATCTCATAAATGCCATCGTCAGTCGCGACGTGGAGGCGTCTTTCGAAAGAAAAGAATCGTGGCGTCTACGGGACGTAACACTACCGCTGGTTGCATTCTCGTGGACGAGTGACGCGTGTGATTGTAAGTGTGCACAATGTCCTGCAGAACGTCGATGTACCGTCGCGTAATTTTATGCGTAAAATAACGCCACATTCGCTCCTTCAGTGTCCTGTTGAAGCGCTCGACTATGGCGGCTTTGATGTCCGGATTGCGCGTTACTCTTACTTACTAACTTAGGGAGAGAATTAAGAGACAAAAAAATCTGTTTTTCTGTTTTCAAATATAAAATCATTTTTATTTATTATTCGTTACTTAATTTAAAAAAAGGGAAAAGGAAAATAAAATATTAGGTTTTAATATTTTATTTGACATTTAAATATATTTTACTTATACATATAAATACAATTATGAATTATGAACATATGTACATTTTACATTAAACCACTTAATAAAATTAATAAAAAGTCTTTACAAAAATATTTTACATTTTATTTTATTTACAAAACTTAGACATTAATTTTTACATTCTTCTTATATACTTAAACTATATAGACGATGGTGGCGGAAAACTCGTTGATATTCCTAACTTAAAAAAATAAGAGAGAGAATCAGTTTCGAATAAGAAGAAGAAGAAGAAAACGTTATTCACTCACAAGACCATACGGAAGTGAATAACGATTATTGATAAATCTACGTTTTACCAATACCGGTGCGCACGTTTTTGTTTCATTTCGTGTTACAATCTTGTGAAACGCGATGCGCCGGATTGCGTTAAAACATAGATTTATATTAGCCCGTGACGCTTCTTGCTCTTCTCCTTCTCCGTACCTTTCTCTCTCATTTTCTATTATTAATTTTCTAATACTATCAAAATTTATATTTAGCGAGTTCTTATAATTAAGCGTTATCCCTTTTACTTTGCAAATTTCATGCAGACGATCTTCCGGTGTACGAACAACGTACGCGTAGAATTTCGGACCAGCTGACACGAACGATTTAATGTAACTACCGCGGCCGTAGCTCTCAAGTTCGTCGGTCATATCCCCCAAACAATTACCCGTACGTGGTTCGTACTCGTTCGGATCGTCTGTACTTATATATATACATGAATCTGTATCATAATATAATACACGTCTATTCAATAATTCTAGATATTCGTATAATTTCAACCGCGCCAGCGCCGTCGTGAATGCCGCGATCACGACGTTGGTCTGCGGAGAAGCTACGACCGCCTCTTCTCGCAATCTCCACGAGATGTATATTACCTCGTCGTTAACGGGTAATATATCGGTTATTTCGTGTTCCGCACTCGTCAGCAAAGTTGCCAATCGCTGGTAATTTTTCACGATCTCGATGTTAGGCAAATTGGACCGTTGATCGAATTTTCCCCAAAAGGAATCTAAACAGAGTTTTGCAACCGAACGTAGATCAGGATTTCGAGCGATGCTATTTCTATCGAGAACGATATCCTCGGTTTCCTCGTATTCCCGAAGATAATGCTCCTTAGCCTCGTCATCCTCGCATTCGTTCGGCCATCCGCTAGCTTCCTGCTTCAATTGCAAAAAACTATTTATATACTCGGTAAACAATCCACCCTGCCGTGTAGCGGGATCATATCGCGTGACCTCGTATATTGCCAAATTTCGCTCATTTCCAACACGCGATAACCTTTCTCGACAGCTTTGCGTAATTCACAGGGTACCCAGGTACCCTCGAATTCACGCTCGGCAAGACTGTGACTACACTCAGTTGGCGAGAACGTTTCGCAGCAACTCCGGCACAGCGAGAACAACAATTTGCCATGTACGCGATACGGAAGTACCGGATGAAAAAGATCGCGCGGAGGGAGTACTTTACAACGAACGATTCCTTCGATCGAACTGAAATCGAAATCCGGAGCTACGCCGATTAACTCGGAACATTCCTCTCCGATGTAGATTTTGGATGACCAATCGGAAAAGTACCCGTTTTCAGTACATAAGGATACAGAGAACATACGTCTACGTAGCGTATTTTCTCCGTACCCACAACTTCACATCGGGTTGCTATATTTCCCGTTCGGCCACCGAAAAATGCATCGCGCGAATCGAGAGGCGAGTTCTTTATTATCGGAACATTTTCAAGAAAATTGCGCATCTCGTTATTCTCTCGCATTTCCCGATCGAAATCGCACTCCCATTTTTCCATTACCTGTTATCCCCGTCGTCGAAGATGCCATGTCACCGCGAGAGTTCGTTCGTAGCGCGTGTCGATCGTATCGCTATGATCGGTGGAAGAATTAAGTTTTCTTTCGCGATTTATTCGGTAGCATTTTGGACAACCATGCCAAAAGCAGCCGTGAAACTGCAACACGTAACGTCGCATCTCGTTCTCTGATTCGATTTCATAATATCCATCGACGGGAGTGCCAGCAATCCGAAACTCGCGCCCTCGCCCCGCGTGATTTATCCGCTGATTGAGCTCACGCTCCATCCACACTAACCACTGCACGGCTTTGCGCGAGTGATTATCTTTATATCTGTATCCGCCCGCCGGAATGACTCCTATTTCCTCCCCGCGTAAAAAGTTTTTGCGAAAAACTTTTATACACGTAGAAGCGATAGTCGTGCATTCCACGAACGGACACACGTTCCTACGTTCAAGAAAGATTTTTCGGAAAAAGCCATGCACGCCCGTCGAAGGATATCTATGTCGTTACGACAATATTTAACTATTTCGCGTTGAAAATAAAAAATGAAGCCGGATTGTGCCATTTCGTCGTACCATTTTATAAAATATTCGCGTTCCTCGGGTTTCATTTGTTCGGATGAATAATACCGTGCGCTAGGTATTGCCCTGATATACGATTGATGTTCTTTTGTATTTAACAAATGAGGAAAGATGCCTTTACCTGATATATCTTGCAGGCCGAAAGCCTTAGGTAAATCAGATAATCGCATCGGCATATAATTTGAGCTGTCAATAAATTTCGTGTTACCGAGCGTCATCACGACAATTTTCGTCCCGTTCAAAATCACCCGTGGCTCTTGAGTTATACCGGATTGTTCTACGATGTATTTTAAGATGAATTGAGCGTCAAACGCTTTCGCGTTATGCGCGATACAAATTATTTTGTTAAAATATTTCGATGTTCGTGTCGCGAAATCTACGAATTTTTTTACCGGATCACGGCGAAAAACAAATTCACGCACACCGCACCAGCGACATCGCGTCGACATTTCTTGTATTTCCGCGCAGGTTTCACAAATTTGTTGCGCGACGCAAAGAGTCGGTATGTGTATCTTTACGTTCTCCATTCCTTTGAGCGTCGAGTCTCTCATCTTGTCGAGTTTCGAAGTCGTAGAACACGAATGCGACGCGATCTTTTTTACTTCGCGCATCATTCACACTTTCGACGTCATTCTCGTCGTTTACTCGCTTCTCTTCTCGCAATGTCTCAGCACTCGTCCCCTCTCCGGTGTCTTCGACTGTGACTTTACGACGAAGAGGCTGCATGTAACAAGAATGATTCGAAGTTTGCAACGAGAGGCAAATTTTACAAAAGATAACGTCGCAGTTGTGACGCGGATTCGATTTCGCGAAGCGTCCACAGTCGTTGCAAATTCTAACGGATTTGCAAACGCTCGGAACCGATTTTCCGTCGGGAGATCTTTCCGCACGATGACGCTCGAAACAGGAATTTCCGAAGAACGTACGATTACACGAATCGCACCTAACTAACTCGGCGCTGGAACCCTCACATGACGGAAACGCGTAACATCGTGGACATTTTTTCGCACAACGATGCTCTCTACCGTTCGATACCCGGTGTTGCACGCCACGCAATACCCCCCTCGAGAACCGGCGGCGGCTTTCATATTTAAAATTGGTTGATAATGCCGCGAACGCTCGTAAAACATAATGTTTAATCGGAATGAAGGTTCACGACCTAGGGAGGAGAGTAACACGCAGCCGTCATACAACGGATTCTCGTCGCGACCAAAAGTACTGAAATTGTAAATAACTATCGCGATATTTTCTGCGGCGAGAAACCGTTGGAATTGTTCGATTTCACGAATTCCGCATCCCTCTTCGGGAATCGTGATACCAGCAGAAATCGTTAATTCTTTGGCCAACTCACGTTGTAAAGAAGAACGCTAGTGTCTCACTGATTCCCACCTTTCATGTAGTTTCCCCACGCGCAACTGCCCGCGTTCGTAATGCACGCGTGCCGCTACAAGAGAACGGGGGAAACATAAATTGTCGGAATTGACAAGTTGCAAAATCGAGCGTTTGGCTATGTCTTCGCGCGTTAATCGATTGGATCGGCGTCCACGACCGGTAGGTAGCGAAACTCTGAAAACTCGTAAGGTAAAAGGACCACGCACACAAACATTGGAAATTTGGGCACCGGTCAAATTTCTCCAAATTTTGGGATTTTTTAGCTTATGACCCCCCGATCAAAAGTCCTTATGGGCCCGAACCTCCAGGAAGTCATGAAAAAGAGTTATGGGGTATGGAAGTCGACGGAATATAAGTAGTCGAGTATACTCGTTTTTACCCTTGAAATATATCGAATTCTCGAGGGGATCTATTAAGATAACTAATGGGACAAAACTTCATAAACTTGGAGAGGACTATCTGATAGTCTGGACCAATCTTGGCTATAAAGTCTAACTAGGGTCCGGTAGGGTTGTGACCGATTCTCGCGTAAATCCTTTAAATATTGCTTACTACTTGGTAGATTGATGTTGTCTTTACGGTCGCCACTCCTTTTTACCACCCTAGGAGAAGGATTTTCCTCGCTTTACGGCAGATTGGGCCTGATGCTTCACGCGTCGTCGGTCTTCCTTCGTCCGCCCTCTGTAAGCTCGGATTTGGATATCTCTTGAAAATAACACTTCACCAAGGTTTATATTAACATGAAATAAGTGTTTATTGAATAACAAAAATGAAATAATACAGAGAACACTGCTAACGCTTCACGTCGCATTACCGCGTGAATTATTAATTACTATCAAAATCTAATTAAAGTTTATACGGGACGTTATTATTGTATTAATGATTAATAAAATACGTAAACGTGTTAACGCGCGTCCGCGGAGTGCCGTTAGGGATGATGTAATACTGATGCAATCCCTTGCGCGACGAGCAGCACGTCCTTCCAGTTCAGACGGCTAGAGGCAACTGCCGGGTCTGCATCCTCACTCGAGGTGCTCGCCCGGCCCGGCGGCTCGCTCCCCACCAAGTAACGTCCGACCCTACGAGTCTATCCCCTCTCAACGATCGGATCCGTTGGCGCAGAACAAGTGCCGTGATCACTTGAAATCTTCTCTCTTCGTCTAACCATTGGTTTCTCTTTCTATCTTATTACGGAATACATTATTTTCCTTTCTTTTATTATTTTAATACTTCGAGAAGATTTCAAGCGATCCTTCCATTAAGAAATTTACCTTTTTAAATATTGTTTAATAAAATGTTAATTTTACACAAATACGCTCTATATTGGAAATATAAAATAAAATATAATTAGTATAATCAGTCAAACGTGAAAATCTTCCGTTTATTAAGCTTATATTTTTATTATCTACTACTGTCATTCTTTTATACATTTTTTACTAATCTTTCTTTCTTTTTCAGGTTTGACTGTCTGGTAAGTAAATTTTTTCGTATCATTATTATCTTATCTTTATCATAAATTAATTCTTTATTTTATTTTCAGGTACTTGGACTCTGAAATTTAACACAATGACTCTGGCTTACAAAGCACTTATAATCTATATTCGAGTAAGTATATAATATGAAAATATTCTAATAATTATGGAAAATTTCGCGCTAACGTTGTGCGGCGCCTTTATTCGGCTTTTGGCGATAGAACATCTAATTTAAGTTCAATTAAATATATTTAATTAATCCGCGTCTCTATTATTACGCGATAAGGTTGAAATTTTATGACAACCTAGTTTTAGCTTGTGCGAGCTCCTTTTATGTTTCCGTTTGCTGGGTTGAGTCTTTAATGTATTTAACAAATGAACTTAAGAAAATTTAATTCTTTTAAAATTAGAGTGAAATCGAAATAGAGCTTTTATCCGCTCGTTTGGACTCTCTCCTTTTAGTTTGTAATATGAGATACTCTATAACACAAAAGGAATATTTTATTTAATTTTATCTTTATCTCTTATGAGCTCTAACTTGCTCAATCATGCTCGCACTTGAAAGAAGCTACTTTTAACATGAAATTTATATGTAATAGTTATCAAAAAAATTAATGAAATGGTTATATATTTTCTGACTTCGTCAATTGAGTTAAATATTTACCTGTAAGTATTATTTACTGTAAGTAATGGCATCTATGGCCCCTGAAATAGAATATATATTATTATTTATGAAAGGATTATCATTAACTGTACATTAAAACATTATACTTATTCTTTATAATTTTGTGCTATACTCTGTGCTCGCGGTCTATCGTGTAGTACGGGGCGCTACTCTGCAGGCGCACCGGACGTTACATATGATAACTTATTATATGAAATATTTATTAAAATCTTATGAAATAATTATAATAAAATATATATATTTATATATGTGTTAATCTTTATACAGTGTGTTTTTATCTTATTATTTATTAATATATACATTTTTCGCTTGGGTAGGCTCTATTATATTTGGAGGGCTCTTCATTTCCTTGTTGCGGCTCTGCGCTGACTCCTCCTGTCCTTTTTGTAATCTCTGGGATATTTCCTCTGTGGGCTGGTTGTAAGATTTTTTTATAACCTCCTGTCGTTCATCCGGAGTCTGTGAAATGTTTATTGTGAATTAAAATCTGAGGTGAACGCATACGACCTCATTGAAAATGAGTGGCGGTTGCAAGGTTGTGACCGGACTGAGTGTGAAACTACGTTGTATTTGCTTACTACTTGATGTTTATTCATTAAAGAATGCGGTCGCCACTTCGTTTGACCTCCAACGAAGAAGGGAAAGCCGTTCCTCTGCCAGCGGTGGACGTCCTCTGCGATGTAGCGTCTGGGATCCTCTCTCACCCTGTTGGAACTTCGGCTGGGATTTCCGCAATAATTCAGTTTACACACACGATTTATAATAATGTAATTTAATCAATAAAATAATTGTACATGAATGTTCAATCCAACAGTAAAGATCCAATAAAAGTAGGTCCTAACGAGGTTGATACTCTCTTGGAACCCAATGACCGCTGGATCACGTAGAAACGTGACGCAACTTTCCGGACACTATTTCGAATAAAATAAAATAAATCGAGGAAAAACGTTTATATGAGGGTCTTATATTAATGTTAAACTAACTAATAAACGTGTTACGCGCGTCCGCGGAGTCCTCTTAATCGAATTACGTCAGTATGACGCAAGAGAGCGACGACACACGCGCGGGCACGTCCTTCCAGTTCGGACGTCCCAGAGCGACTGGTGGCGTGGTCGTCCGTCTCGAGCGAGTCGGCCACCTTGGCATCTTCATCCCCTCCAACTGCCCCTCCGACCAATCACAAAATTCGTCCTTGACGAGGTCGGATCACCTTTTTCTTCGAGAGGAAGGGACTCAGTGCCATACTTATCTAGAATCTCCCTTTCATTTTTTCCGGAAAATTCCCTTTTAGAAATTATATCGAGTTTTATCTCGATCAGCTGTTCGAGCTGTGATATATATATGACTTTACTCGGAGATTCTAAATAAGCGTTTGCTTAAGATATTTACTCGTTTTAAATAATTTAAAATTAATATTACACAAATGCAACCTGTATAAAATACAAAATAAAATATATTATTAGAGAATTACATCAAACATGAGAATCTTTTCGCGAATCGTCTGTACGCTTGTATCTATTACTTTATATGACATTTATATGTCTTTTATCAAATTATTCTTATGTCTCATATTTGATATGCTCGAGCAAACACCTTTTTTCTAAATAACTTAAACTTTAATCTTTCTTTTTCTTTCAGGTACTATGTAACTTCCCCGATGATTCGTCAATGACTCAAGCTCACATGAATGAATCGAACAACGGTTAACTTATTTCTACGGTATAATACGGTAAGTATAAAATATAAATATAATTAAAATACGAATTTCTCGCCTAACTTTCTCATTCTTTTCACGCAGGAACTACTAACGCTATCGAATACCTGCGTGAAGCTATTTTTCTCATTTAACCGCTTTCGCATCCAGAGAGCTCAATAAGAGTCTCTTTCGTCTCGCTAATCGATTTTTCACGAGATCGACCGAATTAACACGTCTCGAAGACGTGAATAAATTCCATTAAGGAATTTTATTGTCTGAAATAGACAATAGGTGTATTTAACACCTTCTTTTTTATCGAAGATTTATGTCACATTACGGATTTTTATAATCCCGTAATGGAAATTAATCAACTCATGAGCTTTTATAGCTCGTAATGAGTTGTTTTAAGCGCAACACGTATCTGTTAGGTTCTTTATGTAAGAATTATAAATTTATATATGTTAAAAAATCAAATAAGTCTAAATGACTGTTTCTAATGTATTTATGATGAATAAATGAATTTTTGAATCTTTTTGTATTTTTATTTTTAGTTCTCGTGTATACGCTTTTAAAAGTGTTAAAATTATATTTTATAAAATGAGCTCTCGACGGCTCTATCTAGCTCTAATCAAGCTGCGACTAATTTTAGTAATGCGTTTACGCAATCAAAATAAATTATCCCTACTTTGGAATAAATAATAGAATGTGAGAATGAGCTAATCTCTTATTAGAACGAGCTTGTACTATCGCTCTTTGTTCTCTATTATATTTGTTGGCGTCTTTGGCCTCTGAAATATAAAATGTATTATTGTGCGAAATTAATATTAATCATATAAAAGATAAAACGTTTATTTACAATGCTTATATACTAGTGTGTTGTTTTATAATATCTGTGTGTTTTATTTTATACGGGGTGATTTTATTTGCGCGGGAAGGCTCTTCCTGGCGTCTTCACCCCTTTGCGTCTTCTCCGGCTGGTCCTCGTCTACTATCTGGCCACCGGGCTTCCCCATTATCAGGATTCTTTCGGCTTGGCTCTGTGGAGTTAGTTATTTAATTTTTATACATGTTAAATTGAGGCGATTCGCATTGACCTCAGCGAATCTGAGTGGCGGTTGCAAGGTTGTGACCGGCCGAGATATCAAATCCGCCTAATATGTCGTTTAGCTTACTACTTGATGGGAAATGTAATGTTGTTTAAGGTCGCCACTTCATTTATCCGTCCAATGAAGAAGGTATGTCGTCCCTCTATCAGCAGCGATGTCCTTGCGTCGGGCGCCTCGGATCCTCTCTCTCGCTCTGTGGAGACTTGGGTTTGGATATTTTTGAATAAATCACTCACTCACACGTTACGTAATGTAATAAAATAGTATATTTTAACAATAAACTTAAATGTACATGAGTTTCGCGCACACGGAACGCGGTTATACGCGACGCAACTTTCCGGTCGCTAAAAGTAGTTCAAATCAATTAATTCAATAAAATCCTTAATACAGGGTTAATTAAGTCACTATGACCTATCAATAAACGTGTTTCGCGCGTCCGCGGAGTCCTCTGACAAGTGATGCAACAATGATGCAATAGTTCGCGACGACAACGTGCGCGGAGACGTCCGTCCGGTTCGGGCGCTCAAGAGCGACTGCTCGCATGGCCGTCCGTCTCGACCGGGTCGGCCACCTTGGCATCTTCACTCCCTCCATATGACCTCCGACCAATCACAAAATTCCATATCGAAGTAGGTCGGATCGCTTCGCGCTTTGGCAGGAAGGAACTCAGTGCCGTACTTAGTCGAAATCTCCTTTTGGGTTTTTCTCTAAAAATTCAATTTTGATCTCTAGGTCGAGTTTTTCTCGATCAGCTGTTTACCATGTGTGGTGTATATATATGTCTATCTTTCGGAGATTCCGATTAAGTATCCGGATGAGATATTTACTCTTCTTAAACTAACTTATGAAATATTATTACAAAATTAACCTGTTTTAAATACAAAATAAAATCTTTTATTAATATTTATATCAAATCTGAGCATTTTTCTCTAATCATTAAGATTCTTATTTTAATTACTTTATATCGTATTTATACGTTTTTCTGAAATTCTTTTATTTTCTCAAATTTGATA
>NW_017257566.1:18938-20649 GCF_001594055.1 Mycetomoellerius zeteki | reverse complement strand
CAGCCGAATCCAAAAATGGACCCGTCTGCGGCTCCAACTCCCGCAGCGACCCAGGGGCACAGCGGCGCCAAGCTAGGTTAAGCAAACAATGTAAATAAAAATGAAATAAAAAGCGAAACAAAAAAACATAATATATATATTATTATAAGCATAGTGGAAGGTAAAAATAAGGTATAGATTTAAGACGCAGCTGTAAGCCATAGATATGAGACTAAGTGCAAAACCGCGCGGGCGCGGAAAAAGAGCGAGCACCATCAGGGGTGCAAGCGGCAGACCAGCCGGTCTAGCCAAAAGCTTTGGATACTCACCGTGGGAAGAGGAGATGACCCACGAATAAAAGACCAACGGCATGGCGTAGAGGAGGCGCCAAGGAAGCCGGCTACGGCGCGATATCCGAAGATCCACAAACGGGAACCAAACTGACACCCAGTGCGAAATCGGTGGACAGAACTAGGAGGCAATATCCCCACGAGGATCAAGAGGAGGCCAAGCCAAGGTGAGCCACGAAGAGAAAGAGGGAGGATCGCGAGCAAAAAGAAACATGGACACCCACCAGGCGCGACCAGAACAGAAGACGGAACATCTGGGACCGTAGGCAGATAAGAAAAGGTCAACCCAAGGAGGTTACGGAGAGAAAACCCGAAGATCCGGCACGCCAGGGACAGGAAGCGAGGGAGGACCGAGTGGGCACCCGACAAGCGCAAACCGAACTCACAAGGAGCACACAGCGAACCGGCCGAGAAGGGGAAACCCGCCGAGAGTATAAAAAGCGGGAGCCGATACCGGAGTAAGGAGTACGAGCCGAGCCAGAATCGCGAACAGAGTAAAAATCTGAAAAATAGAGATAGCCACGCGGCCTCACAATCGGGAGAAATTCGGGAAGAAAGGGGAGACGTCCTTCGTTCTTGGAGGTGAAAGAATGTGACGACCGTTAGACTAATAAGTAGATAGGACCAACCGAGTGTTCCGGAGGGGGCGATTCCGGTCACAGACGATTGTTCAGACACGGACGGAGCCGGGGAAGTTAATCGCGCCGCCAGAGCTACAGAGGACCTGCCGTGGAATTCCTTTCGGAATACCCGAAGGAGATTTGAAGGGCCACGCGAGAAACGGCCGAAAGGCCAGGAAAGACTCCTAAGAAGTTTGGCGACCGTGACAGGACACGCGATAAAATCGGACGGCGCAAGGTGAGTCTGAGCAAAGAACAACCACGAGGAACGGCTGTGCGAGGTGCGCGAGTGAAACGCGTGTCGACAAAATTGCTACACCGAGGTTTCGCGTGGAGTTCGGCGACGCGAGTGCGATAACCCGAAAAGAGGGAGGAATAGTGAAAGGACAAGGCGGTATTCGGGACAAAAGGATGATATGATCGATCTGTTACCGGTTTTATGAGGTGATTACGAACGGTGAGACATTAGAGATACACATTTACACGGTGGAATTTTTCTTCCGAGGAAGCCGTATCCTGAGAGGCAGAGTGGATGAAAAAATTATATTAGGCCCGAAGACGAGGTACGCGAATTGAAGATAACGGTTCGAATCGGAGGTCGAAAATAAAGACACCGAACGTTGATGTCGACGGTTGAAACGAAGAATCGAAGCGGAACGCGAAGAAAGAACGGGCCGGTGAAGAGAGGGAGAAAATAAAACCACACAGAAGGATAAGGGGCTCACGGATAGGGTTGAGAAGCAAAGGAGGAGAACATAGCGG
>NW_017257566.1:6908-18926 GCF_001594055.1 Mycetomoellerius zeteki | reverse complement strand
CCGAATCTGGAGCATTCACCGATTAGGAAGGGTGAAATGAGGAGCGGAAAGGTGAGAGAAGTGGCTTCTGACCCGAATATCTCGAGACCGTCGGGAATAATGGACACGGAGCCGAAAGGATTGCAGACGATGCAAGAAGGAGGACCGCCAGGATCAGTGAAAGCAGTGATCGACGTGGTTGAAGAGAACCACGTAAGGGAAGGACTGGCAACGGCGACTCCGAACTTTGAAACCTCACTGGCCGCAGTTATGACCAGGATGAACGGATTCGAAAGAATGATAGAGAAGTGCGAGAAGAAATCGAGTCTGATTAAATCGAGTGCAAAAGGCGAAGTGCCGAGAAACGACAAGGGGGAAGGCGCGTTAAACGCGGGACTGCTGAACACCATTTTAGAGAAGATAGCGGTGTTGGAAACCCGGTTGTGGGGCCAAGAGATGGAGAGGCTCAAGGGTAATGAGCCGACGGAGATAACGGAATACGATAAGGACGTCGACCGGGAGAATCGGGTGACGAGCATATGGAATGAAGCGGAGGAAGCAGCTGAAGACGGAAATAGCGAATCAAAGCCAATCGAGGTTGAGCCGAGAGAAAAGGGCCGCGGAAGTGTGGTGAGAAGAGGCAATCGCGAAGAGCAACCAGTGAATATTAAACTACCTAGGGGAGGATGGCTAAAAAACCCGTTCGAGGACATGTCGTTCATCGGAAGAAGGGATAGCCAGAACCCGATGAGATTTATTGACCGTTTCGAGAGGATTGCCGAATACGAGGGAGTAGAGGCCCGGGATAGATTATATTATCTCGAGCGATGAGAGACAGTGCAGCAGAGTGGTTCGAGCTCAATGAGCCGGACACTTTCGAGGAGGCGAAAAGAATGTTCCTGGAAAACTTCTGGGGCGAAGAGGAGCAGGCAAGATTTCGTCAGCGGATATATACAGGAAAATACAGGCCGGATCGAGACGCGACAATGGCGGACTACGCTTTGGAATTGGCAAGACAAGCGAAGCTGTTGGTACCGCCGATGACGGAGCACGAAATCATACGCGCAGTTAAAGGACACTTCTCCCTCGATATAGCGAGAGAAATTTGTGCCACAACCGTAAGTAACATGAAAGATATAGTTAAATTACTAAACAACATTGAGTCGGAGAGTGCGCAAGCGCGCAGGGCGAATATCGAGACCAGGCGTATGGACACTGAGTCCAGAAGGACGGGCAGGCCGGACTACGGTGCTGGTCCGAAAGTAGAGTATCGAGGACCGAATATCCCCCGGTACGAGACTAGGCCAAGGCCAATGAATCAATTCCCGGAGAGAGCCAACCCACGGACGGGGGAGTACCAGGAGAGAAGATGGGAACCGAGAAACCCCGGAAACGGAGCAGAAGCGCGAAGACGTCTGGATGAAAAGGAAAAAGGATACCGAGGGCCATCTGCAGAACAGAGCCCGAGCGGCCAGTAGAAGTAGATCGATTATCAGGAGTAGAGTTGAGAAGGAACCAATATATACGCCAAGGGGCAAGACCCAAGGAGGAGAATCCTAGGGAACCCGAGGGCGGAGGTAAACCACTGGGACAGCGTGTAGCCACGATCGCGATACCAGACGAACCGTCAGGGAAGAAGAAAAATGAAAACGTAGTGAGCATCATCAGACTGAAAAGAATGATCGAGGATATAACAAGTGAAATGGAGGAGGAGCAAGCGAAAGTTGTGAAAAGGGCGAGAATGCCGATGGTGACGATAAAATTCAATTCGATTAACATCGAGGCGTTGATGGACACAGGGGCGCAGATTTCGGCGGTGACAAGAGCGTCGTACGACAAATTAGTACGCGCAGGAGAGAAAATGCACATTATCCCCATAAGGAAATTTGCGCTGAAGGGAGCATTCTCGGAGAAAGGCTCACTGATAGCCAACAAAATAAGATTACAATTTCAGTTCCTGCAACGAACGTGTGTGCACGAGTTTTACATTGTCGAGCGAATGGCATATGAACTCATTCTGGGGATTGATTTCATGACGAAGATGCAGATGGTGATGAAATGCGGAGACCAATTCCATTACGAACTCGGGAAGGATGCTCGAGCGGAAAAGACCATCGCGGCAATCCAGATTACCTAGGCGGAAGTGAGACTGCAAGAAATATTATCCGAGAAGGCGGATATGTTTAACGGCGAACTAGGACGAGCAAACCACTACTCACATAAGATCGAGATGACGACGGGAGCGCCATACAAGAAGCGAATGTGTCTGGACGCGCGGGACCCGAACAAACGCATGGCCAACGACCATGCGCAGCCGCCTACCATTGACGAGGTGTTCAGGAGAATCGGTAGAAAAAGGTACTTTACGACTCTAGATATTTCGGACGCTTTCTGGCAGATTCCGTTGGAGGACGAGTCACGGAAGTACATCGGTTTTCTGTTCAACGGGCAAACTTTCGTATTCAACCGAATGCCGCTTGGGCTTAAGACGGCTGGATCATCATTCACCCGCGCAATGAATTTGGCGCTGGGAGAAGTGCACTTGGAGACGGTAATCATTTATTTGGACGACGTGCTGATCGCATCGAACACATTAAAGGACCACCTGCGAGACGTGGAGGACGTCCTGGAGCGATTGCGAGGAACCGGTTCCAAGTTGAACAAGGACAAGAGTTCCTAAGGACCGAGATTACGTTTTTGGGCCACACGTTTACTCAAGTGAAGGCCAAAATCAACGAGGAGACAAAAACGACGATCCGAAATTTTAAGCAGCCGGGAAACAAGAGGACATTGCAGTCATTCTTGGGACTGGTGAACTGGGACCGCAGATTTATCAGGGACCTGGCCAAGCTGACGAGACCACTAGAGAGTTTGCTACGAAAAGGAGTGCGATACCAGTGGACCCTGGTGAAGCAAACGGCGTTCGAGGGGATAAAGGAAGCATTCGAGAAAGCGGAAGACCTGTTTCAACCCGGACACCGTTTCGGACTCTATACGGATGCCTCAGCAGCAGGACTGGGAGCCAAACTATATCAATACCGAAAGGGGACCGACGAGAAATTTACCGTGGCATACGCAAGCCGTAGTCTCAAAGGGGCGGAATGCAACTACACGGTGACCGAGATGGAATGCTTAGCCATAGTATGAGCGCTGAAAAAGTGGCACACCTTGCTTCTGGGCAGACATGTAAGGGTGCACACGGATCACAGGGCGCTGAGTTTCCTGGAGACGTGCGTGAACAGTAATTCCAGAATTGCGAGATGGTTTTTGTTCCTGCAAGAATTTGACCTTGAGATTCAACATGTCGCGGAGAAGGGCAACGAACAGGCGGATGCATTGTCGAGAGCGATGACGGATGCGCAGGAGCGCGGTGACCAGACGCGGCGGATAGCCCTAATCCGAGACGCGACCGAAGGAATGGATACTTCCTTGTGGATACCGATAATCAGGCAAGCGCAGGAGCAGGATGAGGAATTGATGCAGACGGTGGCGCAGCGACCCGAAACGGCGTACGAGAGAGAGGGATTGTACCGAGTACGAAATGAGGACGAGGCGACAAGGTAGCATTGCCAGAAAAGGTGACGAGGGAAATAGTGCGAAGGGCGCACCAATTGCTGGTACATTTTGGGACCGACAAAGTAATTGGGTTCATGGAACAACACTTCTTCGGATTCGGTATCGCAAGAATAGCACGGGACGTAGTGGCGTCATGCAGAGTGTGTTTGGCGACCAAGCACTACCAAAGGGCAACGGAAGGCGCCCAGTATTTTGATCTGCCAGACGGCCCAGGAATGGCGGTATCCTTGGACATTTTTGGTCCCCTACCAAAAACCAAGGACGGAAATCGTTACTTGCTGGTGGTAATGGACCAGTTCAGCAAGTACACGAGGCTGTACTTGATGGAGAATCAAATCATCGAGACCATAATGGGGATCCTACAAGACCGATACTTCCCGGAGGAGGGACTACCAGGCGCCATACTAACCGACAACGGAGGACAATTTCGGGCGGAGAGATGGAGGCAGTTTGCGGACGACAGTGAGTTTGAAATCATCGAAACCTCACCGTACAACCCACAGTCGAACCCGGTGAAACGCGTGATGCGAGAAATAGGAAGGGTCATGAGGGTGGACGCGAGTGACCGACACCATACATGGAGCAGGATAATCCCAAGACTGGAAAAAATGCTAAATGTAACGGTGCATTCGAGTACGGGATTCGCTCCGGATCAATTACACAAGGACGATACCGTTCGAATGGGGCTAGATTCGACGCTACTGTCCGACCGGGGGCAAGAGGACGACAGGCAGCAGAGGATACAAAAAGCGAAAGCGAAACTGCAATCAGCCGCCGAGAAGAGAAAGCGACAATTTGACAAAACCACTACAGCGAGACCTTATCAAGAGGTATGGCGCAAGGTTCACCGGCAGTCCGTTAAGAGAAAGCAATGGTCGAAGAAGCTGCAGGTGATATACGAAGGACCCTATCGAATAAATCGAATAGTCAAGCCGAACGCATACGAATTGGCCGATGGCGACGGACGGCTGATCGGAACATACAACTCAAGGCGGTTGAGGCCACATCGGACGGAGAGACTAGAGGAAGAGGAGGAGGAAGTAGTTGACCAGGTTCGGAGTAATATGACGGCGACCCGCTGCTGAGCCAGGCCGCCGCTGAGGACAGCCCGCGGGCGCCAGGCGACGGGGAAAGTAACCCGATCTGGCCACCCGAGTGTGAGTCTATTACTGACAGCGAAGAGCAAGCAGGAACAAGGCAGACAAAAGCACGAAGCACGAGCCGAACCAGCGCGGAGGGGGCAATCGAGGCGGAGGCTCCACGACACGATCATCCGGAGAGAAACCCGCTACCGGAGGATCTTATGCAGGTGTTGCTCCAAAACCCGGACATGGAGGAGAGTGAGCAAGATGAGCCCCCGCAGTCGCAACCACCAATTGAATTCGTGGCGGACAGCGACAATTCGCTGACGCGCGAGGTGCGGCGCGAGACCAATCGTCGAAAGGCGTTCAAGACGGCCAGAGAGACCCCTCTGCAGAAAAGGGCGAGGGAGCGACTGGATCGAGCTCTGGACGACGCGTTGAGAGGAAAGAGATGGGGGACACCAGAGTCCACCCTGTCGGAGGCGGTGACCAAAAGGCGGAGCAACTTCTTATCAGAATCATCACCGAGCGACGACGAGGAGGCCGATAACCAGAGAAGTCAATACAACGCATCTATATGCGCGCTGACCATACCAGAGGAGGAGAGCCAGGGGTCGAGCGAAGCGCAACGAAAGAGGGAAACCAGAGCCAAGCGACCCTGGAAGAGTGGGGCCAAGAGGACGCACCGGTACCAACCCAGGAGTCAGATGGGCCGATTCACGGCAAAGAAGACGAAATGAAGGAGACCTGGGAGCCATAAACCAAATCGACGTTGCTAGCAGCACCGCCGATCTGAGGAGGAGGATGCAGCCGAATCCAAAAATGGACCCGTCTGCGGCTCCAACTCCCGCAGCTGGGGCGACCCAGGGGCGCAACGGCGCCAAGCTAGGTTAAGCAAACAATGTAAATAAAAATAAAAGAAAAAGCGAAACAAAAAAAAATAATATATATATTATTATAAGCATGGTGGAGGGTAAAAATAAGGTATAGATTTAAGATGCAGCTGTAAGCCATAGATATGAGACTAAGTGCAAAACCGCGCAGGCGCAGAAAAAGAGCGAGCACCATCAAAGGTGCAAGCGGCAGACCAGCCGGTCTAGCCAAAAGCTTTGGACACCAACCGTGGGAAGAGGAGATGACCCACGAACAAAAGACCAACGGCATGGCGTAGAGGAGGCGCCAAGGAAGCCGACTACGGCGCGATATCCGAAGATCCACAAACGGGAACCAAATTGACACCCGGTGCGAAATCGGTGGACAGGACTAGGAGGCAATATCTCCACGAGGACCAAGAGGAGGTCAAGCCAAGGTGAGCCACGAAGAGAAAGAGGGGGGATCGCGAGCAAAAAGAAACATGGACACCCACCAGGCGCGACCAGAACAGAAAACGGAACATCTGAGACCGTAGGCAGATAAGAAAAGGTCAACCCAAGGAAATTACGGAGAGAAAACCCGAAGATCCGGCACGCCAGGGACAGGAAGCGACAAGCGCAAATCAAACGCACAAGGAGCACACAGCGAACCCGCCGAGAGTATAAAAAGCGGGAGCCGATACCGGAGCGAGGAGTACGAGCCGAGCCAGAATCGCGAACAGAGTAAAAGTCTGAAAACCAGGGAAAAATCCTACGAGCGGCGAGGAATCGCGAGATAGCCACGCGGCTTCACAATCGGGAGAAATTCGGGAAGAAAGGGGGGACATCCTTTGTTCTTGGAGGTGAAAGAACGTGGCGACCGTTAGACTAATAAGTAGATAGGACCCAACTGAGTGTTCCGGAGGGGGCGATTCCGGTCATAACCTCTTATTTAAGTTAGTAAGCAGATACTCATTACTGCGCATGTCGAGTTATTTCTACCCACCTCTCTGACATGAGTTAAGAAAGTTAACTCTAGAGTTAATCCTGTCGAATTTCTAAACGGCTTACTCTGAACGTACTTCCGGTCATATTCGAGTTTCTGAACGCTATAGAGTTAACTCTAGTTAACTCTGAGTTAAAGAGTAAACTTTATGAACGCAACCCTGGAGATCGCGGCCTTCGTCTTCGCGTCCGTATGAGGTTCACCGATTACGATATCTCGCGTCCTTCCCGACGTGTGGGTGCGCCGTCCGAGAAGAGGGCTTACTCTTAAAACTTTCCGTCGAGCCCCGCAACGGAATATTCCGGCTCAGCGGCGTGCATGAGCGTGCATGACGATTCGCGAGATCCCGACACCGATTCTACCTCTTTAATTTGCTTGCTAAGTTAGCTGCTCGCTATCGTTCTCTCCACAGCTATCGTGCCTACCCGATCGCATGGCTGGATCGGTTCAATAGCACAACTATCGTTCCGCTGCGTTATAATTAATTTGCACTGTCTAACAATAAATTTTCTTCCTCTATCTCGATGTTTCCTCTTATTGTACTGTCTTTCGCTTCGGCCTAGTAAACACGCTTATTATTTATTTAGTGGAGACAATTGTGTTAAAGCCCTGCCCTCGAAGATCCCGTTCATCCTCTTGCCAACCGGCCCTTACCCGTACCCCCCCCCCCCTCTCTGCCGTTAGGTAGAGCTAGCCAGCCCTCACGCGAGCGAAAGACTGCTCTCGGTTTTTGGTGATATTTGGTGCTCACGAAGTTTCGCGGTTTCCGTGGTTCGCGTTCCCGTTCGCGAAATCGACGTTGCTTTGAAGCACGTCTGGCGCCCAACTTTGTCGTGGTTTTCGATTTTCGCTCGACTGCGTGAGGTACCCTCCCGCACGAGGGCCGTCGTCGGCCCTCCGATCCGATTGATCCGCCGTTTCCCGGAGGGCTCCCGCGCGCACTTCGCATCAAATCGACGCCAGGGGAAAAGCGTGATAACATATATAAATATACACTACGCGCATAAATTAAAGCATCACCACTCACAGCTTCGAAAAATGGGTAAATTTCAAAGAAGTGTAACTTCTACAAAAATGGTCGAAATGAGATTTTTAAAAAAGCATTTTGTAGCTTGAAATCTCTACTTTCCAAATCTGTATAATGGAATAACGATTTGGCTGATTTTTATGGAACTACATGATTATAAAAGAAGATCCGTAACATCTCACAATGTTTTGTAAACTTTGCACAGTTTCATGCCGGGAGGGGGAGAAGTGGGTCGAAGTTGGTGGAAGTGTGAGTGAAAATGTATTCATTTTTCACGAAAACCATCACTTTTCGACCACTGATATGTCCAGGATAGCTTGACCGATTTTAATTTTTTTAAGCTCAAATTACTCGTGGCGATGCGGCCTTCCAGGATATATTACGTGCGTTTCAAAATTTTTTTTTATATTTTAGTAGTTATACACCTCCGAAAAATGCACTTTGGTGACTCGGGATAAGAGACTTGTAGTGTCTTTCATTTCATTTTCGTTAATCTTGACATATTTTTTTTTTTAACATGATCGGAGGCACTACCGCCTCTCCTGAAACGTTGTGTGTGTTATAAATACGACGCGAAATTCCCAGCCAAAGATCCATAGGGTAAGACGCAATCCCAAGACGCCGACTGTCGAGGACGTCTATCGCTGTAAGGACAGGCTATTTCCTTGTTCGTTGGAGGGTCAAACGAAGTGGCGACCGAATAAACATCAAACTGCAACAAGTTGTAAGCTTACTAAACAGATTTATACTCATAGGGCGGTCACAACCTAACCATGTGACCGGAATCGCCCCCTCCGGAACACTCGGTTGGGTCCTATCTACTTATTAGTCTAACGGTCGCCACGTTCTTTCACCTCCAAGAACGAAGGACGTCCCCCCTTTCTTTCCGAATTTCTCCGATTGTGAGGCCGCGTGGCTATCTCGCGATCCCTCACCACTCGTAGGATTTTTCCCTGGTTTTCAGACTTTTACTCTGTTCGCGATTCTGGCACGGCTCGTACTCCTCGCTCCGGTATCGGCTCCCGCTTTTTATACTCTCGGCGGGTTTCCCCTTCTCGGTCGGTTCGCTGTGTGCTCCTTGTGCATTCGGTTTGCGCTTGTCGGGTGCCCACTCGGTCCTCCCTCGCTTCCTGTCCCTGGCGTGCCGGATCTTCGGGTTTTCTCTCCGTAACCTCCTTGGGTTGACCTTTTCTTATCTGCCTACGATCCCAGATGTTCCGTTTTCTGTTCTGGTCGCGCCTGGTGGGTGTCCATGTTTCTTTTTGCTCGCGTTCCCCCTTCTTTCTCTTCGTGGCTCACCTTGGCTTGGCCTCCTCTTGGTCCTCGTGGGGATATTGCCTCCTAGTCCTGTCCACCGATTTCGCATCGGGTGTCAGTTTGGTTCCCGTTTGTGGATCTTCGGATATTCCGCCGTAGCTGGCTTCCTTGGCGCCTCCTCTACTAACGCCATGCCGTTGGTCTTTTGTTTGTGGGTCATCTCCTCTTCCCACGGTTGGTGTCCAAAGCTTTTGGCTAGACCGGCTGGTCTGCCGCTTGCACCCCTGATGGTGCTCGCTCTTTTTCCGCGCCCGCGCGGTTTTGCACTTAGTCTCATATCTATGGCTTACAGCTGCGTCTTAAATCTATCCCTTATTTTTACCTTCCACTATGCTTATAATAATATATATATTATTTTTTTTGTTTTGCTTTTTCTTTTATTTTTATTTACATTGTTTGCTTAACCTAGCTTGGCGCCGCTGCGCCCCTGGGTCGCCCCAGCTGCAGGAGTTGATGGGTCCATTTTTGGATTCGGCTACAAGGTAACTTATAGGTAAAATACGTGCCTCATAATCTGTCTACACTAAATATTTTAAAGATACTTTTTAGACATATTTTTTTTTAATAATCTCTCTGAGATGGAGAATTATATAATAGTGACTGACGAAACAGGAAAAAATATTATTAATGAAAGTGGCCTCACATTAATACAAAATGTTACAGGTAATTTATTTTCTATTTTGTAGTGAAAGAAATTTTAATCAATTATTATCTCATCTTTCACGACTTGTAGATTAATAAATAATATAAAATAATTATAGATGTATAATGCATAGTACAAATATATAATACATAGTATAATGTAATGTAATGTATAATGTATAAAGTTTGATAGAATGTATATAAATTTCGCTCTAATAACTATTATTACGATATAACTAAGATCTAGTAAAAATTATGGATAAATGCGATTAGGAACAAAAAACCATGACAAAAACACATATATTATACAGGTAGAATCTCTCTGCATTGTGTTTTTGTCCATTTTGAATTGGCATCTATTCATAACTTTTTTAATTTATTTTTTTACAATGTAAAGCATGAATGTAACAAATTTGTACCAATAATATATTTTATATAATTTTATTTTTAGATAAGAGTTTAATCTATGCTGAAATAGCAGCAGAAGAGATGTCCGCCACTAATGAAAGCTGTTCAAATTCTTCATATGACAATAGCACCAATGAAAAGAGCAATAAATGGACGCATAATGCAACAGTGGCATTAATTTACGAATATAGAAATAAAATTAGTATGTTTCAATCATCCACAATACGAAAAGAAGCAGCATTGAAAATAATTTCGACGAATATGGGCCAGAAAAAATTTTATTACACGCCAAAGCAGTGTGAATTTAAATTCAAAAATTTGAAAAAAAAAGTATCTTGCAAAAATTGATAATATGAAAGAGACAGCAAGTGGTGCAGCTGCTATAAAAATTGAATATTTTGATTTATTTAACGAAATGTTTGGACACAAACCTAATGTCGTTCCTCTCGCTACTGCCTCGTCTTCTAGAGGTCAGGGAATAGCATTGAATACTGATTTAGAGGCTGAAGATATTTTGCAGGATGCTGATGTTGAACAAAATAAAGAGAATATCCAACTCAAAGAACGTGCCTCTTCAGAAGAAATACCAAAAAAAACTCCAAAAAAAGCAAATTAGATCAAATATTTGTGCAATTAGATGATATTAATAAGAAAAGAGAAAAAGAAAGGTATATGAGACATAAAGAACTCGTTGCCATTCAAGAAAATACAATAAAGGTTTTCAGTGAAAAAATGGATAAGTTAATCGATAAGTTATAATTTTTCTTTTATATAGGCTTTATTGCATTTTCAAATATCTTTACGTTGTATTTGACAGTCATTAATGCCTTTACACTGCGCTCTGAAATTCAGTAACTGTATTAATGACCGCTAGTGTACGAGCATAGTGTTCAACAATTTAAATATATAAGTTTTATGTTCTAAGAAAGTTTGTTATATTCAATTGTTTCTAAAATAATTATTATTTAATACTGAAAGTAGAGATTAAGTGTTAATGCACGAGGAATGCAGAACTGTGATACTTATAATCGGCTTTAATTTACATGTTTTTTAAGTTAATAATCTTTAATCAAAGTGTCCAAAGTAAATAAGTATTACCTTTAGTTATTACAAATATGTTTGAATATTCTAATAAATAAAATACAGATTTAAGTAACATAAAAGCATATGATTTATTATTCTTATTTACTTACCTATTATTTTTAATTATATGTATCAAACAACCAACAGCAATTATTACAAATTGATATAAAATGCATTTATTTATTAAATGAATACAAAATAATATACTTTAGGAAATTGACATACATTTATGCTCTGTGATAAAGGTATTCAGCAAGAGCGTCACTTTTCTGACTACCACTAATTTCATTATTACGATTTTGAACTCGGTCTCTAATATTTTCATTCATATTGTCATCAACTTCTATTCCTTCGTTTATATTCCTCAATATTCATATCTCCATGATTTATGCAGATGTTGTGTATGACACATGCAGCCAAAATTGTTGCTGGTATTAAATCTGTGCGATTCATATCCAAATATTTAAGCCTCCTAAATCGTCCTTTTAAGAGAGCAAATGCTCTTTCAATAACTTGTATATTTTTTGATAAAGCTTCATTAAATCGCCTGTTAATAGCATTTAAATTTCCTCTGTCAATGTAAGGTGGGATTAGCCATTTTAATACAGGATAAGCTTTATCTCCCAATAAAAATTGATTTCTGGGGAGGTAACGATCTGGATTAGACATTATATTAGTATATATATCTGAGTTTCTAAAAATTCTTACATCGCTCACAGAACTTGGGTATCCTGCAAAGCAATCAATAAATTTCATTGATGCATATTCCTTGCAATGTAATAGCATGGAAGCATTTTCGATTTATATAACTTTCTGCGTCAACTTTTGGAGCTTTGATTGGAATGTACGTTCCGTCAATTGCACCAATAACGTGCAATTCAAAAAGGATGGCTGTAAGACAGGGACGAACTATATATTTGGAACTGTCGGAAAAGTAGCCAGGGAAACAAGGAACAGTCGTTAATGGATGTGATTACGGATGCCGATATATGTCCAGGATGGTTTAGGATAGCTTAGGGGAGTCGACGACAACGTCGTCGACGAAGG
>NW_017257566.1:4433-6525 GCF_001594055.1 Mycetomoellerius zeteki | reverse complement strand
TATAGGTTACTTAAACCTAAACTTATCTATGGTTTAACAATCCTGACTAGGAAAGTTGTTATTAACTAGAATGTAAGATTTAAATTAGCCGGATGCTATGTTATTTTTTAGAAATATTCGAGATTTTTTCAAATTTTTCTGTAATTGCGTCAATTTCTATTCCTTGTGGCCATTTTATTATTTGAGGTGCAATTGTGCAAAGACCATTAATTACTCGTACAAAACATGTCGATAGCGATGACTTTGTCATGTCAAACCTTTCACCGACAGATCTAAAAAATTATTAAGACATTACAACTTATATACTTTAACATTTCCATTTGTAATAATTTTTAATTCTAAGAATGATAAGCAAATTCCTTAAAAAATAAGTATTTATCCTCAATGATTTATACCTTTAAAAAATTTCAATAATTATTGATAAATAAACCAATAATTCGAATACATGCTAAAAATATTTCGGATAAGTTATAAAACATTGTTGTAATGAAATCTCACAAAATCAGATAATATTTAAGATCTAATCTTTTAATTCACATTTGCTCATGTAAGCAGATAATTCTGGATGATAGAGCCTCATGAAATACAATCATATACTTAGGATCTATTACCTATCTTTAACATAGTGAAAATGCGAAAAGTGAACAGTCCAAGGACTAATTACCACATCAATCCGACAAACTCGGAATTAGTTATATATTGGATTGCGCGTTCTCATTGCATTAAAGATAAGTAATATATCCCCTAGTCCGAATTTGTTCGAATATAAAAGAATACCTGTACAAGTCAGGTGTAGCCAATATCCAAATGACTGAAAATAATTGCTTTCGTGCATCTATCAGTGGACGACCAGGTTGTTTAATTTCATTTCCAGGAGACTTTAATAACGGACCAACTTGTTCTAGTAAATTCTTGAATGCTTCAAGGGATAATCCAAAATGTCGTTGAAACTCTGTATTTGTAAAATTTGCTATGTTTTCCATATATCCAACAATATGATTAGGCTTTTCTTTCAAATGTATCGTAGTTAGTAACATTTCGAAGTCTTCATTATCAGATTCTTCCTAATAATACATACAATATAGAATACATAAATATAATATAAACAATGTTTTCAGATATATGTATTAAGATATTAAGACGAAATAATATAAAGATATTTTACAAAATGTTTTTGTTAATAATAATGGCTTGTTTAATTTTTCTACTTATAAACAAAAAAACATTATGATATATTAAGCACACACATTATACCATTATATAATACTTACCTCAATATTCAACATCAAGTTTCTTACAAAAGAAAATATAGTGAAAGAAATTACTTTCTTTACGTTTTCTGCTATTATAAAGTTTCTTTTTTCTTAATTTAAGTTTTAACTTTTTAGGTTATAACTACCGTCAAATCAACGAACCAACGAACTCAACTGATACTCCGGTCGTTCATAAAGTCATATAAATTTAGAGTTAACTCGTACCTAACTCAACTCTACTCTAACTCTACTCGGAGAAAACATTATGAACGCAACCTAGGAGACTCGTCTTCGCGACTCGACTTTATCCCCGATAGCCCCGTGCACGCGGGCCAGGGAGTCTCTCACGCTTGGCGCCGGCCATGCCGTACCCGTAACACCAAGAAGGCGCCGCTTATAGCGGCCACCGCACCAACGCGAAATTCACGTCCCGACGACAGAACGCGAGAGCGACCCTCCGCCCCGTTGCATGCGACTTTACAGTACACGATATCCGCCCAAGGGGCAACCTCACCAATAGCCAGATCCTCCGACGATCCTTCCTCTCGGGGCCTCTCGCTCGTCCTTTTCCAAACTTCGCCGGGCCGGGACATCCGTTCGATCGAGCAGCTTGAAGCGGAAGAGGACGAGCAGGATCGCGATCGATGCGCAATCAATTCGCGAGCTTTTCCCCCCTACGGAGTTGTGCAGCCGCGTCGCGCGTTGCCGCGACCAATTAGCGGGCTAGCGGTCCTTCGCGCGCAAGGACGTGCATGGCGACTGGCTACGGGGCGCCTTGCGGCCCCGAGAATCTTCCCAGGCGGACCTCCCTTGCTGGCCGTCCCCGGTCGTCCGCGCCG
>NW_017257566.1:0-4249 GCF_001594055.1 Mycetomoellerius zeteki | reverse complement strand
CGGCTCCGCTCCGCCCGTCTCCAGCCCGCGGGATTCTTCCGGGGTTGTCTTCCCTCCGGTGGTTTCTTCGCTCGGCGAGGTTTTTGTAATGGTTACATACGGAATAAATTCGCCGGGGATTAGAAAAAATTAACTTAACGCTAATATACGACTCCCTGGAGATTTCGCTCGCTCGCGTGTCCAGGCTCGGGTCAGGCGCGAATCCGCGCTTTGTGACGGCAAAGGGTCGCTGCGAAGCTGCAGCGAAACTGCAACGTCACAATATAATTATATATTTATATATGAATATACCATATATTTCAATTTTTTCTAACTGTATTGAATAAATTGTAGCTTATAGAAAGTTACGTGATAAAAATCGAAAATATATACATTTGTGATACTTGCATTACTAGAAAGCTACAGAGTATATCTGTACTCTGAAAAGTAGGTGATATCCTAAAAAAAATCATAAAATGAAAAATTCAGGCCATGTTCAAAAAAAGATTCACAAAAATTTAAACCTTTAAAAATTTAAATTATTATCTAAAATAATATATTACCATGAAGAGTAACTGATATATTATTAATAAACGTGCCAGTTCAAAGTGAACATACATAAAGTGTATATTACCTAAATTTAATAATATATTACCATGAAAAGTAACTCGTACGTTATTCAAGGTGCAAATTCAAAACAAACATACATATAAATAAAACAGATTATAATTTGATTCTAGAAAACTGCCCTTGTTCTTTCATTGTTTTTAAAGAAAATTAAGTTGACCTGTACCTGCGACGTGGTATAATAAAGAAAACAATCAATGTTATTGGCCGCCTAAGAAACTGAGTAATAAAGCTGCGGAATTTATCAAAAATTAACACGAACCCGATGAGTCGTGGAAATTATTTGACGCAACGTTTCTAAGCTTTTATGATATGTATTGAAGCGATTAAAATAAATTACAAATTTTTTTCTCATCTATCGTTTAAATGTTAATATTTATCCATTTTACTTTCTGAAAGTGACTACCAGGAGAAAATCTTGAAATATCAACAGAGTTGCCACAGACTTGGAAAATAGGAAAAAGTCAGGGAAAATATAAAAGTGTCTAGAATTTGAAGTTTGCTCAAAATTTCCTTAAATTATTCTTATTCCAAATAATTGTTATTTTCTAAATATTATATTTCTTACATTTACAGTCAAATACGTTCAAAATTCGTGCACTTTAAATGATTTTAATAAAATAGTTAAAATTTATATTTTATTCAGTAATTTCATCGCCTGTTATAACTGCATTCTTTATTCCAATACTAATTTTTTTTGTTGGCTTAAATTTTCATGCAAAATTTTATTATTCTAAGCTTCTTTTGCATTTTTAATAATATAAGCTAACTTTCCTACAATTTTTGATTATAAATATTATACAATGTATTTTATACTGGTCATGGAAATTTTCCATTTTTATCTGGAAAGCTGAAAGAGTTAGGGAATTTTGAAATTCGTTTTCTGTGGTAACCCTGAGAATATTATAATAGCTTGAACTTTTTAAATTTAAATAAAGTCTCAACTAATTGTGAGGCGCTGTCTTATCTTTTAGACATAAGATTGTCATAACAGTATTTTTGAGAAATTGTTCAAAATTTTTTAGTTTAGTCATTTTTAAATGTTTATGTATTTGTCAATATTATTTTATTTACAAATTTAGAGGATTTTAATTATGCGCAACATAAAGCTAAAAAAGCGCAAACAACTGATCTTTTAACCTCCAATGACGAATCACTGGTTGCAAGAAAGAATAAAAGCAACCCCCAAATGTCGAAGAAAACTGGAAAGTTACAAGTCACCTCTAATAGCAGTGACACTGAAATATCATCTACCGATGATTCGAATGAATATCCAGTTCAATTTGATAAATTTGTTGGTAATACTATAATGTATCTAAATTTATTCGTACGCTATTAATAAGTCTAGTATATTAATTAAATTATTATTTATACTATTATTTAAGCTACTACAAAGAAGAAACACATGGAAGCAAAAAAAACTGTTCATACACAAAAATTCTGTTCGTTCTGTTGAAATTAATAAGGCTGTATCAGAATACGAAAAAGAGAAGACAATGAGAGTACAATTCCTCCAATTCAAAGGTCCAAAATTTTCTTGTACAATATATTTATTTTTACTTGATTGCGATGCTTGAATGGTTTGTTTCATTTGATTACAGAAAATCAAAATCAATGTCTGAAAGACATAAATCTCCTGCATATAAAAGTTGATGCAATTTCTGAGTCAATTTCTTCATTGATGAAAAGTGTTTCAAACACGATTGTAAAACCCACAAGCTTGTCATGTGAGCCAATACCAATATTAAAGTTACTTCCTATGAATTCGGAAGGATTAATTCAAGTAGTGGTTACAAACCGAACAAAACAGACAGAACTTGGTACTTTAGTAATTTCGCGGAAATGTTATGACGTGTCTACAAAACTCTAAACTTTCTTTTTTCACAGGTAGTAGAATTGAGCAAAATTGGCGGGCCAACCGCAAAGGAGGTTGTGAAGCGGGTCATGTATCGATTATTTGAAAATTCCTTAGGCATGGAGTACTCCTGGGAAGGCAAAAGAAAGAAAAAAGTTTTTAAATCACTTTCCATTTCTTCAGTAATCATAGGTTAGTGTTTATATTTAATATCAAAATTTAAAAAATACATAATAAATTACCAAGAATAAACGACTTTTAATATAAAAAAACAATGTAGAGAGAGAGAGAGAGAGAGAGAGAGAGAGAGAGAGAGAGAGAGAATAAAAGGGCCACGTAAGAGTCAGTTATAGAAGTCATAACATAAGAGATATCAAGATGAATAATATTATAATCCGTAATTAAATTTAAACAATATAATACATAATATTACATGTATTAGTTTCTAGATTGAGCCATCTTCAGATATTCGAATACAATAATGAACGCAATAATATGAAAAAAGATGACTCAGTAATATAAAAGAATAAAGAAGAGCCCTAGACACAATGAGAGGGAATAGTGATAGTGATAAAAATAACACGATTTCAATCTACCAGAAACTATATTTCGGTGTATCTGATTTCTGATACATTCAAATCGTGTTATTTCTATCACTATTCTCTCGTATTGTGTCTGGGGCTTAATAGCATGAATGAATTATGATAGCATGAATAGATTATGCTATTATTTTTTTATATTACTGCGTTTCTTTTTTTCCAACATTACTGTATTTATTCGAATATCTGTAGATAGCTAGCTCAATCAAGAAGTGTCGAAGCATGTAATATTATGAATTCTACTGTTCAAGTTTACGGACTATGATATATTATACGTCTTGATTTCTTTTATGTCACGGTTTTTATAACTGATTCTTATATGCCCTGTCTATTCTTTATATATGTAATTTTATACATATTGAAACACTTCATTTACTTTCAGATGTTGTTCGTGCAAATAAAAACACAACAGGTTGTAGTGAATTCGAGATTATTGAGATAATAAAGACATAGCTCGTTAGAAGCAAGGAACGTTTTTACAATAATAATAAAACTTTAAAGAGCAATACATCAAAGAAGTCACAGACTGAATCAAAAGAAACTCAACAGGGAGAAATATCAACTGTGAATGAACCGAACGAAGAACAAATTATAGAATAAATTTCTATACGTTCCTTTTCTAACTTGGCGTGAATGAGATGGGTAATTGTTACACCAACTATGAGATGGGTATCATACCCATATATTCATTCAAGATTTTATATAACAAAGACTCCTTATAAATCAAAAGAACTAGGAAAGAACATGAGCAATAAGAGTCAAGCACAGAAGACGTTGCGCTTGACTCCTATACCCAAGCTACTAATAGTAGAATAAAGAAGTTTTACGCTTTATGGGTGTATTATTTGCGCAACGTCTTCTGCGCTTGACTCCTATTGCCCATGTTCTTTCCTAGTTCTTTCAAGATTTTGCTTATAATAACACTATATAATGATTCGTTATTATATTATATTACTTTCTCCTGGATGTTCTAAACGTATCAACATAATAAAATAACAGTTTCACTGTAAAAACAAGTGTGTTACAAATGTATTACTTTATTACACATTTTATTGTAGTCATTTTTTACACGTCTGTAGGTGTATAGATTTGCAAGAAACATGTAGGATGTAACACTTTTCGTGTATACACTTTTCACTATGTATACGTGTATTCACTTTTACACGTTTCTTGCAAATCTACACATCTA